>NC_057805.1:328891443-328963566 GCF_018294505.1 Triticum aestivum
ACAAAATAAGTTCGCGCTTCCACGTTTCGGATTGAAATATCTGGCGGCCCCAATTCCAGCCCTGCAAAATCTCCCTCCTCCGCCGTCCCCTTCCGTGCCCAGATTGCTCAAATCCCTAATTCGCCACCAACCCAAGCAAAGTTCGAATTGCCCCTCGCCTCGTCTCTTTCCCCACCTCTGTGCCGGACGATGATGACGAAGACGACGGTCGCGCTTCACCACCACACCGGAGCTACCTCATCTACGCCCTCGTCCACCGCACCGGGTGGTCAACTGACAACGTCGGCCGCCGCAACCGACGTGCCTCACAGACACCGACTTCCACTGCATCATGTGCGCTTCACTGACGTCGTCTCCCACCTCACCGGCACTACTTCACCGAGCACATCGTCGCACCTCCGGCCCCCCCCAGGCCGTTGGGGCTTCACCAACGGTCTCGTCCACCGCATCGTAGCGCTCCGCTGCCACTCTAGATCTTCATACGTGCGCGGCCAGCCAACGCCAGCGCATCACCCTCAACGGCTCTGAAGTGATCCGCACTCTAGCTAGGCGAGCATGCCCAAACGCCGGCCCGAACTAGGTATCCACAAATCACTCCCTTGTGCACTGTTCCGATGATGTTTGGATATCCTTTCACTGCTCTCTTAGCTTACACGCCTATGCAACTCTGACTTTAACTCTTGTTTCTTCCGGAGATATCATCTGAAACAAGCAAAACCATTTTTAGCGAAGCATGACAGTGCTACGGGATCTGGTACACATCCTGCACACCCGTATAACCTTGTAAGCATCTGTCCTCTGGTACAACAGCAAGGTCGATTCCTCTTATTTGATCAACCATTCACCATGTCAAAAATGCAGAGGGGGATGCAAGGAGCACAAGGCCTGCACATCCAAGCAAGTGGTAACATGGACTTGTACATGGAACACCCCAAGCGCAAGCAGAGCTGCAATGAGCCTGTACAACGAGCTAGCGTAAGTCCCTGCATTTCATTTAATTCGTACTGGCCTACGTGTATGATTTGTGTGCAGTGGCGGATCCACGAATTCAAATTACCAGGGGCGAAAATTTAACTTAAAAAATACGAAGGCACATGCACTCCGGAAATCAACATAACTTGAGAAATGTGAAGCTACATGCACTTTGAAAGCCAGCTAATGATCTAAAGTAGTTCAGATTGTAAAACACTAAAGGATGCAAGCACCAAAAACACAAAATGCAACATGGTGTACAAGGACTACTAACATGGTCTGTACCTGCTTGAATTATTCGTTCTCTGGCTGAAAATATCAGAGTGTAATTGCACCTATAACTAGTGCGCAAACTGCATATCAATATATCCATCCTGCACAAGTATGCCAATAGTTTCAAACAACAGATTAGAAAAGTATTTATGCTACGTTGTCATAATACGGGGACTTTCTGGTAGATGGCCTCGACGTTTCCTGAAGCCATGAAAATGTACTATAATTTGCTTGTCATCAATGCCTGCAAATCTCCATGTCTCTCTCAACATAGCAGATCATCATTAGACACTAAATCCTTCAATGGGAGCTTACAAAATGCTTGCATTAGATCCCTCATTAGACACAATATGTTCATCACCAGGAGCATGTAAAATGTTTGCATCAAATCCTTCATTAGCAGTCTGTTCACTAGACACTTCAGGCTCAAGAACAACATGAGCTTGTATGTTTGCACCGGAATCTTGATTAGATACCTCAGATTCAGTCAGTTCAGTATTGATTGGGGGAGTTATAAAATATGCAGAAATTGGTTTCATTTTCTCATAGATTCCCTACATACAAGCAGTTTCACAACACCGTCAGGTTTAACTATTGGCCAGAAATTGAATAGTTGAATTAGATATAATCAGGGATGTGATGTACCTGCTCGTTGCGCATGCTGCTCTTGCAAGCTGCGACTGTCCGTTTGCGCAAGCTCGATGACATGCCTGTGCTGCCGCCGCTGCCTCCCACGCAGGCTACACCCAGGGCTGGATCTTCATCTTCTTGTCCTTCCATTCGCTTGAAGCCCCGCGACCACCCTCCAACGAGGGTGCGAGGAAGTGTTGTGTTGGTCTGTCCAGCGGCGGCTAGGTTAGGAGTGAACCAGACTCGAGGCTGGAGGGAACGAATTGGGATTTTTCCTGCTGTCGATCGATATGGGAGGCGCTCGTTTGGGCGGCGAGCCTGCTGTAGGGCCTGCCTTGCACTTACGTTATTGGCCCATCCAAATTGAAACATTTTTCTTCATTTTTTACATTGCCTGCTCATGCGTTGGGACGAACATAACTAGCCTGGGCCAACCTAGAGGACTCAAACTAGCTGCACACTTTCCAGCCACCTGAGGCGGCCGCCCATACCAGCCCCTACGGTGGCGTCACCCCTTTTTGCGTGTATGATTGGGGTAGTGAAAAATATTCTAGTGGCGCTTTTGATTTACCCACAGAATGGTTGAATTCCTTGTTTCTATGAACTGAGTTCGCCAATAATGTGAAGGATGCCAGTCTTTCATCCTATTATAGATTGCTTAGATCTCGATATGCCAAATGTAATCGCATGAAATATACAATAAAATCCAGTGTGATGTGTGTGGCTACAACTAGTCTGACTACACGTCCTCATATAACATATCAAGGACACACCATCTTACCAGATTAACCATTCGACTTACCAATGCAGTGTGGAAAGAAAGAAGTATTGGGACTGCGTATCCAACCAATTGATGCCATGGACTCCTTCGTAGAACCTTGTAAGCAAAAAAGAAGTTGCAGTGTGCCTGTACAAAGAGCTAGCGTAAGTTCAGTTACCTGCTTCTCGGAATTTTAATTAGCCACTTATTGCAAAATTGTTCAATTACGTTGCTTGGCTTAATTTAGTTTGCTACTGATTACATAATGACATAGCCTGTTAATCCTATTATAGACTGCGCCTATCTATGAGTTTGATACTTACTGTTAAGAATTACCTGTTTGCCTAAACTTAAATAGCTACTTAAGCACGTAGATAGCTGGTCATATGTACTTCTAGGGTGCAGCAGAATTCATGTGTAATTTACGTTCTGATACCCTATTTGTTTAAATGGTTTGCTGTTATCACTTGTAGGACTAGTAATGTTTGCATGTTCATAGATAGACAACTGTCAGGTTTATATGAGGGACACCATCTTTTTAACTTATATCTGTTTTGGAATCATTTTGCTTACATCAAAGAAATTTACAGATGTCTGTGTTGCTGGTAAATGGTACCGACTTATTACTTTAATACGTTGCCAAGGACTTGTTAGTTTTACTAGTTCATGTGTAATTAAATACATTGCCAAAACTGGTTAGTTTTACTAGTTTGATGTTAGTTTCTTATGGCTCTTGCAAAAATTTATTTATTGATTGCTAACATTCAAGTTTGCAGGATCCAACTGAAACTCCGTTGGCACAACAGGTATATTTTCAGAAACTTCCTTGTTTACCTGGTTTGTTGCTGTAATCATCTTGCCAACTTCAAGTTTTCAGGATCCAATTGGAAGTCCAATTGCACAATAGGTACATTTTCAACAATATATTTGTGTAACAGGTTTCCTGTTGTAACTTGTTGCTCTAATCAAGTTACTGACTACTCAACTTTTCAGGATCCAAGAGAAACTCCAATGCCACAACAGGTTCCTTTTGCAAAACTTGTTTGTTTAACTGCTTTGCTGCTGCAACCGGTTGCTCTAATTACGTTACTGGCTACTCAACTTTTCAGGATCCAAGAGAAACTCCAATGCCACAACAGGTACCTTTTGCAAAACTTGTTTGTTTAACTGCTTTGCTGTTGCAACAACCGGTTACAATGATGTTAATAACTACTTTTTAGCATCCAATTGAAACTCTTTATTTCCTTGTTTGTTTAACTGGTTTGTTGTTATAACTCCCAATTTAGATGTTTTGCTAACTTCAACTTTTCGGAATCCAATCGGAACTTTAATGACAAAATAGGTTAGGCCAAGATCAAAGAGCGATGTCCCCATGGACATTGTATCATCCCACGGCAGTGGCACCGGCCCAATCGTGCATCATGAATTGCCAACTGCTCATGCTCTAGAGGCTAAACTAGTGGTAGAAAGAGATTCTGCTTCTGCACTTAGAGATAAAGTTGACATGTTGAGGGAGCAAACAGCACAATCACAAGCAGTACTCAAGACAACCATTAAATATTTGGTGGATTTCAAAATGAAGCAAGCTCAGACTGACCGCATTGTTAAGGTCCTGAAGGAAAAAAGGAAATTAAATTACCACTTGGTAAATCATAGGTGAAATGTTCTTTCCATCGTTGAATAACCTTTGTGTTGTGTTCATGTAATCGATCAAACCATTTGTTTTAGAGATCATGTAATAATTGTTTTTTGTTTTTTGGTTTGTAATTTTATTTGAGCATAAGTCTGTATTAATTGATAAGACTCGGAGACATTTCATTTTGATTGCTGTGCTAGACCTACAAATATGCCAATCAGGCTGAATGTGCATTCAGCAATAATAGTAGTATAGATGGACCATAAGTGGCACGCATCGGAAAGGGCCAAGATGTCGTACTAGCTTCGCTAAAAAAAGGATGCTCTTCTAGCAAAAAAAAGTACAGCGGCCTGGCTTATGTATGTTAGTTGATATTATTGATCCATATACTCTATAAGTGTTTATATGTCTGTTACTTTTGTACATTATTGGTTGATTGACTCGGTATTTGAATCTTGATACATTGCCTGTGTACATATCTAAATGGGAGTACACATTATGTTGCGTGTGACATTTGAGTTGGACATAAAGTGTTCCAAATATTCGAATTCACCTTAAACTGGATTCTAGCTTCTGAATTCGAGTATCGGCATTTGTAAATCATATTCATATATGACAGTGGAATACATCTTTGTCGTGCTTTTGAAGATATATAAAAACACATAGAATGATTTATAAAGATTCGTATAGGAATACAAAATGGATTCGAATTTAGTTGCCAGGGTAAACGTGGATGCTTATTGTCCGAAAAATTGAAAGAAGCGGCAAAATCTCCACTCCCACGTCGGCTGCCCGAAGCCAAGTGTTTGGGAGATGGAAATTACTGTCTACCCCTTACACATACAATCCATTCGCCCGATTTCCACTGCTCTCAATAGGGGTAGGTTAGTAACTTCAATTAGACGTGACACGACCGCCTCTGAGCCCATTCCGACACGGTGGGCGCCAAACATGGGCGGCAAAACACATTTGATTCAAGCTCGTTTGAAAGACCTCTGTTTCTCCCTCCATTTACCCATTCATACACGGTGGGTGGCAAAACAAACTCGACTCGGCCAAAATCGATGTAGGCAAATATTTTCAATAGGGGCAGGTTTGTAACTTCACACAGACATGACATAACCGCCCTACCTGTCAGCTCCGTTCATACACCGTGGGCGCCAACCATGGGCGCCAAAACACCCTCTCCTCGCCCGAAATCGCTCTGGGCAAATATTTGCAAGATGCAAGATTACCGTCGTATCCCCAACCGACAAGACGTCCAAATTTTAAACAGGGGCTAAGTTCGTAACTTTCCCATATTTCAGACAGGCGCGTCCCAAAAACATGGTTCCTCGTACCTCTCCCTCCATTTTCCCATTCATACACCGTCCACGCTAGAACACCATCCCCACACCAGCCTCCTTCGTCCGCCACCCCATCCATCGCCGCCGTCCTCCACCCCATCCATTGCCGCCGTCCTCCACCATGCCGAGCGCCTACCAAGACCGCGTCGTCCACTGCTAGAGATGGACGTTTCTCATCCATGGCGATGGACCAAGAGCCTTGCATCGCGTCCTCTCACTTCATCGGCACCGTCGTCCTCTTTGCCAGGGCCGCTCACACGACCTTCTCTTCCACCGCAACGGGACTTATCCCCTGATGCACCCGTCTACCGTCGCAGATCTGCTTCAACGCCACCGATAGCCATCCCACCCCCGATGCCTACACGACGCCGCAAGAGAGGTGGTACTTCATATCTCCACAACTTTCTGATCTCAACCAGAAAATAGATCGTAACTTGGTTACTGTACTTTCTTTCCAGCTCTTAGAATTTAGTTCTTAGTTCGAAGCAAACAATGGATGCTAAATAGCATTTCCCCGGTTTGTAGCTTTAAATCTGCCATGGCACAGTCATAATAGGGTTTAATTGATCATGTTGGTTCCGTGGTGGTTTCTTTAATAGAAATCGGAGGGGAAACCCTCTTTTGCTAAAAAAATGCTTAGGGTTTCCCCCTTTTATGATCACTATACGTGTCATAATAGCACTGCTCCACCCATCAAGCTAAACAAGCTTAGTTGTTCAAATATGAATCTGATATTATTATAACAGAGTCGTTTAATTAGTCAGCTAAATGTTCCTAATTTAGTTTCGAAAATGCATGTTCGCCGCTCGGGTGTGTATCTCTACAGGGTGCCCACGGTGGGCCGCGGCCCACCCTGGGATTTTGGGTCGGCCCAGGCCCTGGTTCCCCTCTGTTCTGCTACGCGCTTCCGATCTCTACTCGCCCCCAGCCGCCTGCCTCACCCGCGACTTGCCGTCCCCGGACGGCATGACTCTAGGAGGAGACGCCGGACTAACAGGAGGTCAGGAGCAGCTCGCCCAACAGTGTCACCGCTGCCCGGGCGCGCCGCCGTGCCTACCTTCCCAGTACATTCAGGGCTCAGGCGTGCAGCACCCACTAAGCCAACCCGATTTATCCTGAGATACGTCCTCAACACTCAGCAACCACTCCTCGTCGCCCATTTTCGAATTGATTCATTACTCATTAGGCAGGACTGTCATTAGGGTTTGTTGTGTGCTGAGTGCTACCTACACTTAATGGTTCAGATGTATTTCAGTAATCTTTAGTACCTGTAAAGTTCATAGGGTTTCAAAATTTCGGCCCTAGGAACAGACACCAGTCATTTTGGATTGTTGGTCGTAGTGACATTGACCCAGATTACTATTGTAGGCCAGGTTTGTTGACAATTTTACTTGTCTTTCTTACTCATTCGATATGATATCAAATTATTCACGTCCATTAGTTGCAAACAATAAGTGCTAGACAAACTTCTTGATTCAGATTTTGGACGGTCTCTTACTACAGTTACAATTCTGCAAACCTATCCTAGTAAGCCCACAAGTAAATGATTGATTCACTACATCTATGCTTGCCTTGTCATATTTGTTGTCAATTTTCTTTTAGGGTGGACCACCCTGTTTCAAAATACTGGAACCGTAGACATGAGTGAATAGTATTTCTCTGTGTGATCTCTTCCATCATGTCTACATGGGCAACGAGCACTGCATTGTATAGAAAGAAAGTGTCATTTCCAGCTTTTACATAGACTACGATCTTTTACATGGAATACAATCTGCCTACTTGCTTTGTGTCGCACTACCAGCACTCCACCCTTGAAGCTAAACATTATGCCACTGATAATTCCTTAGTTTATTTGTTCAAATACGAATTTGATATGATTCTAATGTTCCTACTTCAGTTTTGAAATGTGTGTCTCCCTGTTATAGAGACATAAGAGGTTTGTATTTCTGTGTGTGGTCTGGTCAGCACGGTTGGGGGTGAACTTTGCATATGTAGGGGTTTATAGGGAGACACTCTTCGAGTTGAATCCATAATGCATTCCATAGATAATCTGACTACTTTTTATGTTTTCATGAATCTCAGATTCTGAACAGCCTCATAATGATTATGATCTTGCGCGCATGAAAAGAATAAAGTAGAACAATGCCATGGCTGTCAAACTTGGCATTAAGGGACTGAAATCAAGTCTGGATGCAATGCAATCCAAACGCTCTCCACCTACAGATTCATGCTCGGAATATGATCCTAACAGTTATTCTGAGCTAGAGGGAGACCTAAGTCAATGTAGCTCCCTAGTGGAGGAGTCAGAGGCAGATGCCCTATCTTATTCACCCATCAAGGTGCTTGCTCTAACTTTCCAAGGTTATATTGGTCGCACATATCTTGCAACTGATGCTTTGTATTGTTTCTACTTTGTTGCACTTCCATTAGCTTAGTTTACATATCGTGTATGTGAATACGCCCTGCCTATCCATTTTCAGTACATATTCCATCTGTCATCATACCATATTTATCCATTCAAATGTTGTTCTTGTGTATCAGACGTTCAAAAGGAAGAGGGCGATTGCTGATCGCGGAGCAAAGTATTTGGAAAAGGTAGTGACACCTGATAAATCAAATAGACCATTAGGTGTAGTTGCAATATCACCTGACCCACAAAACACCCCAACTCTAGCAGACTCTAGACCTACTACACTGGTCATTTCTGATGCCCCAACTCAGCAGACCCCAACTACAGCAAACAGTATGATGATGCCAGTTGACATAGCACCAGCTCTACAACGCAAAACCCCCATTCCAGCAAAGAGTACACCAAATCCAGTTGCCAAATCCCTTTTCGAACCAGAGAGAGCCCCAATTGCAGCAAATAGGACCCCTGTTCCATTTCTTCCCAGTTTAGAAGATGAAGCTTATATTGTTGTCAGGAACTTTGTGCGCATCTTTCCTTCATGGAAAGATTATACCACAGACACAGAACAATTTCCAGTTTTCCTCTGCAACTTACGCGTAAGTAATGTACTAATGCTATTCATGGTAATTACTGCATATGTTTCTGCTGACAGAAGACACAAGATTTCATTCTTTTAAATAGGCGAGGACCAAACTGGATTGTCAAGATGAGCAAGGGTTGGTTGCACTTTTCAAGCACTCGTTGATGAAGTATCGTTCCTACCTGAGGCAAGCGCACTTCGATGGCAAGCCTCTAAACGAAATTTCTGTAAAGTCTCCGGTGCTACATTTATCAGACAGTGACTGGAATAATCTTGTTACACATTGGTCTCGTCTGCAGCTTAAGGTACTATCTATGATATCACATCACAATTTGAACTACATTTCTGCATTTGCCTTAACGTCTCACTTGTACGAAAATGTTAGCAGAAGAACATTCATTCTCAAGGGACCACAGAATCTCACAACTATACTGCACACTGCATTGCTCTTGTGAGTACCTCTTGCCCTGTATGACCATACTTACTTTCATAGTTGTTTGATTATGTAGCATCACTGCACATGTTAGCCTCGTTATCATCCATTTGGTGGACATTATAAGATCTGTATGGACTCTTACATAAATTTAGAATCAACCCAATGCTTTTGAAGAGGTTTAGCTCTGCAGTCCTCTTGTAAGGATTGAACGTCGTCTATCACTATACTTACATGAACAGCTACTCCCTCCATCCCATAATATAAGAACGTTTTGTACAGTACACTAGTGTTCGAAACACTCTTGTATTATGGGAAGAGGGATTGGTTCATTGTGTAGCATTTTGCATCTTATCTCCCTCGCCCACCATTTACTAAAAAATATCAGATTTATATTTAATCTTACCAAAAAGTTGAATACACAGACAATGCCCGTGCAGAAGTGTAGCCCATTGTTCTTGTCAGTACATTTTGTCCTATAACGCTTGTACTTCCAGGGATTGGTAGTTGATTATGTAGCATCAATCTGCATCTTATCTTCATTGTCCTCTCTCCCTTCCAGTATTATCATATCTATAATTACTCTCTACAAAGTGTAGAGTACAGGCAATGCTTATGAAGAAGATTTTGTGCTGAAATTCTTGAGTTATCCTTCCCTTGACATGGAGAAGGGCATTATAAAGCCAGTGTTAACTGTTAATGTAAGTCAGTCCTTTTAAAGCCTTTATCCTCAACTGTTGTTTAATTTGCTCATACTCCCTATTGTTTATTGTTGTTTGGTTTGTTGTTTCTATCAAAATGCATGTTCGCAACAACCGTAAGTTCCAAGTTTTACTTGTAAAACCAAATTCCTTATTCATACCATGCACATTACTCAATACTCCCTATATGTATGCTTGTTTTTGTGGATCTATAATCCAGTGTGTGGTGAAGTAGCCCATGTTTGCACCTTGTCATCTCCTGTTTTGTCTTACTGATGTGGCTGATGATATGAACAACATGCCATGCACATTAACCAAAATAGATACAATGATTGTCTTTGCCCTTCATCTATGCTTGTTATGTTGACATGGTAATCCAGTAGTGTGGTGAAGCTCCCCGCATTATGAACAATGCCAAATTATGCTATTGATATTTTGAACTTACTCTTTATTTTCTAATTTGAAATTGGATGGAATTGACAGCACAGTTATCATCTTTGTTTATACACGTGCAAAACCTGTCATCTATCTGCTTGTTTCAGGGTGATATGCCTGATGGCATGCACAAGTCCGCTGAAGGCTGTGACACAAACCCAACATATATTGCAGCAAAGAAGGCAAAACATCTTGAAGATAGCGAGACAACCCCAAAGTCTTGTCTTGATGTAGTGTTCAAGTTACTTGAGACTAGCAGTCAGACAAGCTCACAAAATTCATTGTTTGAATCAGTTAGACTTCTTCAGTCCCAAGTTCTAGCAGAAAGGCATTCTGCAACTCAACTTCGACTTGAAGTCCTATCTCTAAGAAAGATTGCGGAGAACACCAATGAGAACCTCATTGCTAAACAGCTACACCTGGAAGCTATGACCGACATGCTAGGCTGGTCTCACAGCCTTGCTCAGCAGCTTGCGCAATAGTTCCCGCGCAAGGCTAACCTTTCTTGAACTGTCTTGGAAGTGGTCTTGGTTCAGTATTATTTTGTTACGCTGCAATGGTGCCCAGTTTTTGTAATCTGCCTCTTCGTTGCGCTTTATGATCACTGGTGGCGAACTTTGATGCCCAGTGGATGTAATATACCATAAATCCTTTATTATATAGTGTAGATTTATTCTAAGTTACTATGCCGTAATTTCTTAATTGTATAGAGTAGGTTTGTTCTTAATTCCTACTAGTTACTGCCATCATTCGCTATCTGAAAAAAAATCTGATGTAGTCAGCCGGGCCGAAACATTCGCCTCTAACGGTCCTGGTTTTTAGCGGGCCACAATTGGGCCGGCCTGCATCTTTCTTGGGCCCGAATGGACATTGGGGCCTTCACACTTTGCGCAGGCCCACAACTTACTCCAGCCTATATTCGGCCCAAACTTTAGTTGGGCCTTTTGTGGACCCAACGCTTAGTTTGGCCCATGTAGCGTTGGGCCATTAACAGGTTGAATATTCTGGTGGCCTGTTACGGCCCAGAAGAAACCATGGGCCTTTAGCAGGCCGAAATTCATGTTGGGCCTCAATTTTCACTAGTCGTCGACGGGCCTTCAGCAGGCTGAAAGGTAGACCGGGCCTTTTTTGGCCCAGCTATATGACGGGTCGTTACCAGGCCGAAACATATTTCGGGCCTGAGTTGGCCCACTGATATCATGGGCCTTTAAGAAGTTGAAAGCTTAGTACACACATCAACGGGCCGAATTATACGACAGGCCTTTAACCGGCCCAAAGTCACGTTGGGCTGAACTGTTGCCACCTTTATCACGGGCCGTTAGTGGGCCGGATGTAACGTTGGACCATATATGGCCCATGGGCAGCACGGGCCATTCCCAGGCCGAAAGACACACCGGGCTGAAATGGGCCCATGTCTACATCGGGCCTCTAACAGGCGGAAAGTCACTGGGTCGTAATTGGGCCCAAATATTCGGCGAATAATTAACGGTCCAGATATGTCTTCCGGCTGTAAATGGGCCTGATTAAACAGGCCATTTTTGGGCTGGCCCACTAGTACCTGAATAAGTACTACGGGCCTTTCATTGGGCCGGCCTTTTTAACCTATATGGGCCTTTGTTGGGCCGTGCCACGCGTCGACGTATCATAGGCGCCTCCTGTCCAATGAATGGATGACATCTGTCCCAACGGTGAGCCAACACGTGTTTCCTCCAGCCAATGACAATTTTACACGTGGAAAATTCTCATTGGTCTGGGCTGTTAACGGGTTACCGGATCCAAAACCGGACCCGATAGCTTAACGGCGACCCGTTACGGTGGATGCCACGTGTCGGTCACCCTTGATGAAAGCACTTCTATGACACGCGATTTATCGTCATGGAAGTGGACACTTCCGTGATGATAATTTTGGTAATGTCATGGAACACTTCTACGACAGCACAGGTATGACTATCTTGATTCTGTCATAAAATTGTCATGGATGTACATGCATGACAGAAAACGTGACCTACTGTGACAAAGACGTATCATCACGGAAGTGTCTTTTTTTGTAGTGTGAGTCTCCTTGAATATTTACTTGGGGTGCCTTGGGCATCCCCAAGCTTGAGCTCTTGCCTCTCCTACTTCTCCTCATATCAAGACCTCCTCGATCTTTGATCACTTCATCCATACAAAACTTAACCGAACTTTTAGTGGCTGGGTTAGTGGATATGCCAGTCAAATCCCATCATGTACTGCTATAACATTATTGTATAATTATGATCAAACATTACCCACTGTATGCTATCACAATTCTATGGCCCCAAGTCAAAGGAGGCTCAACAAGATTTCAAACATACGCAAAAATTAAGAACAACAATCTGTGAAAACAGGACAGTCTATAAAGATCTGAACATCCACCATACTTCTGTAACTCTAAAAATTCTGAAAAAATTAGGACGAAATAATAAATTTGTATAGCAGGACTATGCAAAAAGTTTCATAATTTTATCACATTCCAGTGAATTTAAACAATTGTGTTTCTGGGAACAAAAGTTTCTGTTTTGGCACCGCACAAACCAACAAACAATCTACTCATCCTAAAGGCAAATCTTGGCACAATAATTCTACAATACAAAGGATTTGTACAAGGGGATAATTATTTTTGTGAGAATCGTCATGAAAAATTCTACATTGTTTTCATGAGCATGAACACAAGTGTCCAAGGTCGACCCTCACTTCTCCAATGCATAACTTCCAATCGCTTCTCTTTTTGAAAAAGTTTTAAGTTCCCCTCTATATTTTTTTTAAACTTTATAAAAGCACTCAACAGAAATAAATTACTCTCTAAAACTTTTGGGTTGTCTCCCTGGCAGCGCTTTCTTTAAAGCCATTAAGCTAGGCATAAAGTGGTCAAGTAATGGATCCACCTAGATACCAAGGTATATCAAGGCCAATTTTAATTAGCAATGATTTGGCGTTTAGTAGTGAGCACAAAGCAACATATATCATGCAATGACGAAGTCTAACTCTCTTCCTATGCATCGGCATGTCATACAAGAACAATTCATGCACATCAAGTAAAGGCCAATACATAGCATAAGCGGTTTCTTGCAATTTTATCGTGTCGGAAACATAAAGAGGCAGAGATATAGTTCCTCTCTCATAATAATTGCAAGTAGGAGCAGCAAGCACATGCATATTATATTCATCAAAATCATCATGTGCAACAGTAAAAGGCAACCCTTTCAATGTAATCCTTAATAAGTGCAAACTTCTCCCATATAGTGTAGTTTGGAGAATTCAAAAAGATAATAGGACTATCATGTGTGGGTGCAATAGCAACAATTTCATTGTTATCATAAGGACCTATAGCAAGTTCATCTCCATAAGCATAATTCATATTAGCATCTTGGCCACAAGCATAGCAAGCATCATCAAAAAGGGATATTTCAAATGAATCAACGGGATCATAGCAATTATCATAGAATTCGTCCTTCGGTAAGCATGAAAGGAATTTAAATAATGTATGAGTTGAAGAGTTACTCTAATTAAAAGGTGGGCACGGGTAGCTAATCCGCTCTTCCTCCTTTTGTTCTTCACTCTCCTCATCATGTTTTTCATCCAATGAGCTCATAGTTTCATCAGTTTCTTCTTCCATAGTGTCCTGCAAAATATTAGTCTCTTCTTGGACAGTGGAGACTTTCTCAATAAATGCATCAATATCGGAATTGTATTTATAATTATCATAGCAATATTTCAGGGTAGCAAAATTTTCAGGTCTATAAACTGAATCATCAAAATCTTCAAACTTTTGAAACAAAGATTCAATTTCATAAGCATCCTTAAAAGCAACAAATTATTCTATTCATTCCACATCATAGTAATCATATATACCATTAGCATAAGAAGCTAAGGTTTCATTATCATTAGATTTGCATGAAAAGGGAAGATGTGGAGCGTTCATCCTAGAGCAACAAGTATAATCATATCTCAAGCATAGCTCCCGAGCATACCAATGCAACATATGAATTTGATTCCATAAAAAATTCCCTTTATGAGTCAAGCGATAATCCCTAAAGTATTCACGTTGATCCAACGTTACTCCCATTGTATAGTTGAATGGGGTTTTCTCAGGATTATCAAAGTAGTGCATAATATCTTTCACATAACAAGCATCGAGGGCTTTAGGAGGTTCCCCATCTCCATGAGTAGCAAGTACAACTAATTTTTTTGGTGTTTCATGTTCCATATCCATAACTAAAGATATAGAACAACTTAGAACAGAAAATAAAAACTACTTAGTGATAAAGCAAACAAGCACACACGAGAATATTCACCCCACGCTATTGCTCCCCGGCAACGGCGCCAGAAAAAGGTTCTTGATAACCCACAAGTATAGCGGATCGTTTGTAGCCTTCTTCCATAAATAAGAGTGTCGAACCCAATGAGGAGCTAAAGGCAGAACAAATATTCCCTCAAGTTCTATCGACCACCGATACAACTCTACCCACACTTGATGTTTGCTTTACCTAGAACAAGTATGAAACTATTTTGCAAGAATAAAACTACGAGTACTTTGCGAGGATAAAACTGTGAATAAATTGCAAGGTAATAAAAGTAGATAGTTTTTGTCAACAGAAAGTCATTTGTCCCTAGGCAATCGATAACAAGTACCGGTAATCATTCTTGTAATTTTATATGAGGGAGAGGCATGAGCTAACATACTTTCTCTACTTGGATCATATGCACTTATGATTGGACCCCTAGCAAGCATCCGCAACTACTAAAGATCATTAAGGTCGTGAAACACAACCATAGCATTAAGTATCAAGTCCTCTTGATCCCATACGCAATAACCCACGTAATCGGGTTTAAGCTTCTGTCACTCTCGCAACCCACCATAAGCGAATCATGAACATATTGCAACGCCCTACAGCGGGGGGCCGTCACGTTTGCGCGAGATGGAGGGCACCATAGGACAGCACCATAAATAAAATATACAATCGTACCAACCAAGATCACGATTAACCCACTGGACAAAACGGATCTACTCAAACATCATAGGATAACCATAGATCATTGAGAAATAATATATGGAGTTGAGCACCATGTTTAAGTGGAGATTACAGCAGAGAGAAGGGGTGTTACACAGCTGCATAGAGGGGGAGAAAGTCGTTGTTGATGGTAGCAAGATTGTTGACGTAGATCACTGTCACGATCCTAGCCCCGATGGCACTCCGGTGCCACCGGGAGAGAGGGGGAGAGAGCCCCCCTCCTTCTTCTTCCTCGGCCTCCCCCTAGATGGGAGGAGAGTTCCCCTCTGGTCCATGGCCTCCATGGAGGCGAAGGGGCAGGAGCCCCTCCGAGATTTGATGTCCCTCTATGTTCCCTTCTGTTTCGCATTCCCAGATCTGGCCAAAAACCGTTTCTTATATTCCCGGAGATCCGTCACTCCGATTGCGCTGAGATTTTAACACGATTTTTTTCGGATATAAGCTTCCTTGCGCCCGAAGTAGAGCCCCAACTGACCTACGAGGTGAGCACTAGACATCACCACGCGCCTGGGGCTAGGGGCGCGCCCTGGCGTATCTTGCCCACTGTGGGCCTCCGTTTGCGTTGATTCCAAGTCCCAAAAATCACATATATTCCAAAATAATTCTTCGTAAATTTTTATCGCGTTTGGACTTTGTTTCATATTGATTTTCTGCGAAACAAAAAACATGCAACAAACAGGAACTGGCACTGGGCACTGGATCAATAGGTTAGTCCAATAAATCATATAAAAAGTTGCCAAAAATATGAGAAACTTGTATAATATTGGCATGAAACAATCAAAAATTATAGATACGACGAAGACGTATCACTAACTTAGTTGTTTCTTCATCTAAACAGCCCCTATATTTTATTTACATGTTCTTTACTAGCTTGCAAACCTATCCCTTTACACCTACAAAGTACTTCCAGTTTCATACTTGTTCTAGGTAAAGCGAACATTAAGTGTGCGTAGAGTTGTATCGATGGTCAATAGAATTTAAGGGAATATTTGTTCTACCTTTAGCTCCTCGTTGGTTTCGACACTCTTACTTATCGAGAAAGGCTACAATTGATCCCCTATACTTGTGGGTTATCAAGACCTTTTTCTAGGCCATTGCGGGGAGCAATAGCGTGGGGTGAATATTCTCGTGTGTGCTTGTTTGCTTTATCACTAAGTAGATTTTATTTTCTGTTCTAAGTTGTTCTCTATCTTTAGTTACGGATATGGAACACAAAATACCAAAAAAATTAGGTGTACTTGCTACTCATGGAGATGGGGAACCTCCTAAAACCCTCAATGCTCGTTATGTGAAAAATATTATGCACTACTTTGGTAATCCTGAGAAACCCCCATTCAAATTAATAATAGGAGACACGTTGGATCAACATGAATACTTTAGGGATTATCGCATGACTCAAAAAGGGAAACTCTTATGGGATCAAATTCATATGTTACATTGGTATGCTTGGAATTTATGCTTGAGATATGATTATACTTGTTGCTCTAGGATGAAGGCTCCACACCTTCCCTTTTCATGTAAACTTAATGATAATGAAACCTTGGCTTCTTATGCTAATGGTATATATGATTAATATGATGTGGAACAAATAGAAGAATTCGTTGCTTTTAAGGGTGCTTATGAAATTGAATCTTTGTTTGAAAAGTGTGGAAATTATGATGATGTTGTTTACAGACATGAAAATTATGCTATACTTAAATATTGCTATGAGAAATATGAATATAATGCCGATATTAATGAGTTTATTGAGAAAGTCTCCACTGTCCAAGTAGAGGCTAATATATTGCTGGAATCTATGCAAGAAGAAATTGATGACACTGTGAGCTCATTAGATAAAAATGATGACAAGGAGAGCGAAGAACAAAAGGAGGAAGATCGGATTAGCTACCCGTGCCCACCTTGTAATCAGAGTAACTCTTCAACTCGTACATTGTTTAATTTCCCTTCATGCTTATAGAAGGATGAATGCTATGATGATTGCTATGATCCCTTGGATTCATTTTAAATATCCCTTTATGATGAAATTGATTATCACTATGCTTGTGCCAAGATGCCAATACGAATTATGCTTATGGAGATGTGATACGAATCCAATGTATCTATAATTTTTTATTGTTCCATGCTGTTATATTATCAATCTTGGATGTTTTATAATCATTTTAGTCATTTTATATAATTTTTGGAACTAATCTACTGACATAGTGCCAAGTGCCAGTCGTTGTTTTCTGCATGTTTTTTACATCGCAGGAAATCAATATCAGACGGAGTCCAAACACAACGAAACTTCACAGAGACTTTTTTTGGACCAGAAGGAACATAATTGGCCCTTGCTGCGCCTGGGGGGTGCTCCGAGGAGAGCACAACCCACCAGGGCGCGCCAGGAGGCCCAGGCGCGCCCTGGTGGGTTGTGCCCACCTCGGGTGCCCCCGGACTGCCTCTTTGCTCTATAAATACCCCAACATTCCCAAAACCCTAGGGGAGTCGACAAAATATTGATCCAGCCGTCACAGAGTCCAGAACCATCAGATCCAATCTAGACACCATCTCGGATGGGGTTCACCACCTCCATTGGTGCCTCTCCGATGATGCGTGAGTTGTTCTTTGTAGACCTTCAGGTCCGTAGTTAGTAGCTAGATGGCTTCCTCTCTCTCGCTGAATTCTCAATACAGTGGTCTCTTGGAGATCCATATGATGTAACTCTTTTTGCAGTGTGTTTGTTGGGATCGATGAACTTTGAGTTTATGATCAGATCTATCTCTTTATATCCATGAAAGTTATTTGAGTTTCTTTGATCTCTTATATGCATGATTTCTTATAGATTCTTATTTCTTCTCCGATATTTGGGTTTTGTTTGGCCAACTTGATCTATTTATCTTGCAATGGGAAAAGGTGCTTTGTAGTGGGTTCGATCTTACGGTGCTTGATCCCAGTGACAGAAGGGGAACCGACACATATGTATCGTTGCTACTAAGGATAAAACGATGGGGTCTACCTCTACATAGATAGATCTTGTCTACATCATGTCATCGTTCTTATTGCATTACTCCGTTTTTCCATGAACTTAATACACTAGATGCATGCTGGATAGCGGTCGATGTGTGGAGTAATAGTAGTTGATGCAGGCAGGAGTCGGTCTACTAATCTTGGACATGATGCCTATGTAATGATCATTGCCTGGATATCGTCATGATTATTTGAAGTTTGATCAATTGCCCAACAGTAGTTTGTTCACCCACCGTTTGCAATTTTTCTCGAGAGAAGCCACTAGTGAAACCTACGGCCCCGGGTCTCTTTCTCATATATTTGCCTTTGCGATCTACTTTTCCTTTGCATTTATTTTCAGATCTATTAAACCAAAAATACAAAAATACCTTGCTGCAATTTATTCTTATTTATTTTGTTTGGCGTTCGATCTTTCAATCTACTACAATTTATCTCACGTACGTTTGCCTATCTTGAGGCGCCGTACCCGGAAGGGATTGACAACCCCTTTAACATGTTGGGTTAAGAGGATTTGTTATCTGTGTGCAGGGGATGTTTATGTTGTGTTGCTTTGTTCTCCTACTGGTTCGATAACCTTGGTTTCATATATGAGGGAAATACCTACCGCCGTTGTGCTGCATCATCCCTTCCTCTTTGGGGAAATACCGACGTAGCTTTAAGCGACATCTACAGGAATTTCTGGCGCCATTGCCGGGGAGGATCTTCAATATATACCATGTTCCTAATCACAAATCTCATGTCCTCGCAATTTAAATTATTTGCCATTTGCCTCTCGTTTTCCTCTCCCCCACTTCGCAAAAATTTGCCGTTTTATTCGCCTCTCTTTTTCGTTCGCCGTTTTCTTCCCGGATCTGTTTTTGTGTACAATCTTGTTGTGTAGTCATCATGACTCAAGACAACACCAAGTTATGTGATTTCTAAAATACCAACAACAATGATTTTATTGGCACTCCGATTGCTCCTCCCGCCACTAGTGCGGAGTCTTGTGATATTAATACTGCTTTGCTGAATCTTGTTATGAAAGATCAATTTTCCGGTACTCCTAATGAGGATGCCGCGTCCCATCTTAATACCTTCGTGGGAGTATGCGATATGCAAAAGAAAAAAGATGTGGACAATGATGTGGTGAAGATGAAATTATTTCTGTTTTCTTTTCGTGATTCTGCAAAAAATTGGTTTTCTTCTTTGCCTCGCAATAGTATCGATTCTTGGAATAAGTGCAAAGATGCTTTTATCACTAAGTATTTTCCGCCCGCAAAAATTATTTCCCTTAGAACCCAGATCATGAATTTCAAGCAACTTGAACATGAGCATGTTGCACAATCTTGGGAAAGGATGAAAATGATGCTAAGGAATTGCCCAACTCAAGGGTTAAATCTTTGGATGATCATACAAAAATTTATGCGGTGTTGAATTTTGTTTCTCGTAATCCTTTAGATTCTGCCGCGGGTGGTACTTTTATGGAAATAATTTGGGTGAAGCCACCAAATTGCTTGACAATATCATGGCAAACTATTCACAATGGCATACCGAAAGGGCTCCTACTAGCAAAAAAGTTAATTCGGTTGAAGAAATTTCTTCTTTGAGTGAAAAAGTTGATGCTCTTATGAAATTGGTTGCTAGTAAAAGTGCTCCTATTGATTTTAATGATATGCCTTTGTCTACTTTGATTGAGCAAAGTAGTGATGCCATAGATGTGAATTTTATCTCTCGAATAATTTCAACAACAATGCTTATAGAGGTAATTTTAATCCTAGACCTTTTCCTAGTAATTCCTCTAATAATTAGGTAATTCCTATGGAAATCAATCTTATAATAATACTAGGAACACCTCCGATCTTGAGAATAATATTAAAGAATTTATAAACACGCAAAAAGTTCTCAACACTTCCATAGAAGAAAAGCCGAGTAAGATTGATGATTTGTCTAGAAGTGTTGATAGAATTGCTCATGATGTGGAAAATCTCAAGATGAAAATTTTCGTGCCTAAGGTTGATGAATCAATTAAAGCTCTTTATGTTTCTATGGATGAAAGTAAGAAAAGAACCGCTATGCTTAGAGCTAAAAGAGAATTTTTAGAAAAAGCGTTTTCTAGGGATTTCTTTCGCAAAAGAGATGAAGATCTTAAAATGATTGGTGTTTCTTCTATTGATTCCTTGTTTAGTAAAGTTAAGATTGATGAAAAAGGCACTTGAGAAGAGTCAACTTTAGGTAGAAGGCGTCCCAATATTTCGGAGGGTGAAAATCTTGTTGAGAAAATTGATGAAAGTGGGTTTGAAGAGGTCAAAACTTTAACTAGTTGTAACATCCCAAAATTCTAAATTTTGGAATGTTATAATAAACAGATAGATTGGATTGATTGTTTGATTGATTGACTGAAAGTGAGTGGAATTCAAAATCTTTTGAAAGTTAAATGAGAGGGAATAAAAGGACTTTCCCAAACTTTCATTTTGCTTTTATGATCTCCATGAATTCAAATTCTTTTCACCACAAAACCCTGGAGAGAAGATGACATGACTTCTTCCATTTATTTAAAATGATAAGGGGTGTTGAAAATATTTGAATTTCATTTGAAAATATTTCCCATTTCTGAAACTTTATGCAACTCAATGATTTTCACGAGAGAAGATAAAATGACTTCTTCAAAACAAATGAAATATGAGTTGGGAGTTTCAAGGGATTAAATTCAAAGTCCCATTGAAATTATTTTTCAATATTGGAGTTATTTGAGTTTTATTCAAATAATTTTTCTCCAAAAATAAAATATACAGAAAATAGGGTAACATGATTCCCTACAACAGAAAATTGGAGAGAAATAAATTTGAAATCATTTTGGGTATTTTAAAAATGATTTTTATTGGATTTTATTAAGGCAGTAGCACTATTTGTTTTATTTGAATTTTTGAGGATTTTATTTGCCTTTAGAAAAATGTTCACGTTGTAGGAAATCTTTTTCTGAAAATTTTGATATATTATATGCCTATATAATATTTTATTTTATATTCTATTTCTTTTCTTTTTCTCTCTGTTAAAAAAAACTCTTCGAACAGTGCCAGGCCGAAGCCCAGCACTGCTCTCTCTCTCCTCTCTCTCCCTCCGCCGAACTGGGCCGGCCCAGCTCCAGCTAGGCCGCGGCCCAGCGCGCCCGCGCTCACCCCCGACTTCGGCGGAGTCCGCCTCCACCACGGCATCGCCGCCGCCGCCCGTACCCGTGCGGGACTCCCTCCGCCGCCTCTCCTCTGCCCCTCCCGCACGCCACCGCGCCGCCCCTCCCCCCCTTAAATAGCGTCGCCTCGGGCCCCGACCTCTCTCTCCTCCTCCCCGCCGCAACCGCCGCCCTCGCCGGAGCCCCGCCCCGACGAGATCCGCCGCCGCCGACTCGCTTCGTCCCGTCGCTGAGGACCGCCGCCGACGCCGCCATCCTCCTCACCTCGCCGCACCGCGCCTCCCCGTGCTTCGACCCGAAGCAGCCGAGCCGCCGCGCCGGAGCTCGCCGTCGCCACTGCCCCGCCTCGCCGGAGTTTCGCCGCCGGCGCCGGACCGTTGCTGAACCGGTATAACCCGCCGGTCCAATCCGGTTTTTTTTCAAGTTTGGTTTTTTTCTAAAAAAAACTAGCCTAGATCTGTTTTTTTTAGGTTTTACTAAACAGCGAACGTCCACTGTTTAGATCCTATAAACGAACGTTCACTATTTAGCTTTTTCTTTTTTTGTTATTTTCGGTCAGGGACCTATCTGTGATGATTTCTTTACAGATTAGTCCCTGTTCTTCAAACGTTCGTTACTTTTTACTCGTTTATCCAAATCCAACAAAACCAACGCCCACTTCTTCGTTATGACCTCCTCTAACCAGTAATCCAACTCAAACATGTTTTTGAAATTTTAAAATTTTAATTCTATCAGATTTGAATTCAAACTTCTTTTGTTCATAACTTAAGTTCTGTAACTCCGTTTGAGTTGATTCTTTTTGCAAAGTGAAGCTCTTGACCTAAACTTTCTGATAAGGCCAAATTCACATAATTTTGGTGCTGTTAGAAATTGTTTTATGTTGCAAGAGTTATTTGCTTGGTTTTGAAGTTTTTCCGAATTGTTTCCCTCGTTCTTTCTGATCTTTTGAGTGATTGCTTATGTATGGTTGCTATTGCTTGCTCACGATAGATTGACCAGAGTGTGACGAGTAGATCTATCCAGAGTATTGAGTGCGAATCATCTCCATCAACATTGCATTCACACTTTGATCATACCTTTTCCATACCCAGTTTTCATTGCATTAGATCAATCCTCAAACATTGCATGATTAGGATCTAATTAAATTGTGGGTATTGGGAAGTAGTTGAGGTAGTACCTATTACCTGTTTTATTTATCAAACCCTTGGGAGTTACTTCTACGTTGCTATTATATTGCCATGCTATGCTCGTAGACGTGGATTGGGTCTGAGTGATATTCATGACAGATGTGAGATTGTTAATTAATTCTTTACTTAAGGTGGCAACTAAAACTCACATCTGGGTGGATTGAGGTACCTGGGTATTCCAGGATTGCCTGTTTTTCTTTTGGACCGCCACCCAGGCTCAAAGGGATCATAAGATTATTCATGCTAGAAACTTCCGTGTGCAGCCGCAAGCTATTATGGGCTCTAGCATAGTTGACTAAGTTGTGTGAACTCTTACAGTGGTAGACTAGCAGATGTAGGGGAAAGTAGGTGTAACTGTCTACCCATACGTAAGGTGCAAACACTTCTGAAAGACTGTGTCTCGGTCATCCGTTACTCAAACACCAGGTAGTGCGAGTAATCCAACGGAGGAGGTCGAGTCTTGTGGGGAAAAGTGCGCAAACCTCTGCAGAGTGTACAAACTAATCATGATTAGCTGTGTCCCCGGTTATGGACATCTTGAGTATCTAGTTCTTGGATTATCCCGTTGATCTCATCATGTTAGTTTAATTAATATTGTTGGGTTAATGATGATACTTAATTGGGATTGAGATGCTGTCAACCATCTTAATGTTTCACAACCACCATGATAGTTAAATAAAATTTATTCCTTTGCAGTAGGGAAAAATTGGCTTTTCGCAAAAATATTATAACCATAGAGCTTTTCCACCAGCCATATATGCATGTAGTGATAGCCTTTGTTCATCATTTCTCTATGGTGTGAATTTGCCAGCATATTCCATGTGCTGACCCGTTTTCGGGCTGCAACGTTTCATGTTGCAGGATTCTTACGACGAGTAAGTGATACGTTAGGGTTACGATTTCTACACTCAACTTTGCCGTTGGTGTTGATGGGAATCCACAACCTTGTTACTTCCGCTATTTGGATTGAGGTAATAGTATTTACGTTATTTTATACATGTGATTTACCTCTGTTATAAATCCTCGAGTACTGTGTGTGTCAGCATACCGATCCAGGGATGACACTTAAGCACAGAGACTTGATCCATTTGGGTCGGGTCGCTACAAGATGGTATCAGAGCACATGTTGACTGTAGGACGTGACCCTAGAAACTGGCAAGCCCATAGGAATTTTTTCTCTACAACATTCCTTTTCAAAAAGATCTTTTACCTCTCTCCTTTTCTGAGTCTTATTCAAATATTCCCTTTTAGTGAGACCATACCCCTTTCCCTTTTTGACCACATGAAGATTTAACTGATGAGACCACTCCAAGAAGTACAAGATATCGGACAACTAAGACCACTTTTGAATGAAGAGGATTTTACGGAGCATTATAATAATGGAAACTACAACGGTTGAAGACTCCGAAGACTAGGAGAATTTGAAGGCTCTGGAGAATTTCCAGATTGGTATAGGAAGGCTACCCTTATGGATTTTGTCAGACTATGGAAGCCGTCAATACCCGAGATCAACGTGTGTCGGAGAAAGACTGGAACATGGAGAGTTAGAAACTCAAAGTTTTGTCAAGAAAACCATAAGGCATGAGATATCAACTACGGAATGATAGCTCATGGCAATGACAAGGGAAGAAACACGGCTATCCATGATGTTATCGCCCGCTTATGCTATTGTCACCGTGCTGAGTTAAGCATGCATATGCATGGAAGGATTGGATGGTAGAAGGCTGATGGAGCATCTGTCAGCAAAAGATGAAGTTTTAACCTTAGCTGGTGTATCGCCAGGATTTGGACTATTACATCAAGAGTTTTAAGATGGACCTTCAGGAAGCCGTATTTGGCAAGGAAGTAGTTCATGAAGAACTCAGGACCCAGAACCTGAAAGTAGCCAAGCTGGAGGAGCAAAACCTCGAGATACCAGAGATTCGTCAGGAATTGAAGGACAGTAGGACCATGGTTCATGCCAGGGATGTGAAACCCAGAAGTTTGGAATGCAACTCCAGAATATTAAAGGACGTCACAAGAGACTTCACGTCAACGGAGATGATCTGGCAAAAGAACTTGAGAAGGTCAAGTACGATCAGAAAAAGCCATCGAAGACATGAACAAGACTTGATGAGTTTGGCGATTTTGAAGATTTATTGACCTTTAGAAGATCAAACCCCTGTTATACCTACGTTAGATGCCACGTTTGTGCGCTGTCATTTGTTTGATGTTTTTCCCGACAGCCACAAATAAAATCCGCCTTTTCAAAACTTTTGTTTGTATTGTGTGCATCCCTCTCGATCTCTCTTATCCCACCCCAAAACCCTTGGACCCAATAGAGGATGAATGGAGATGAACCCATATTTTTATGGACCGATAAGTCAATTGGAGACGGACCGATGGATTCAGAAGATGGAGGATCACATGGAGAATAACCCTATAGCCGAAAAGGATATGACCCAGCATGCTCTTGAGTGCTTTGAAAGAGGTGCCACTACCTGGTAGAGGATGTACCAAACCATCAATGGATGGCAAGGAGTAACCACTTGGAAAGGAATTTAAGTTGACTTTGCCAAAGTCTCGGTTGTGTCCCGGGAGTTGAGGCCTTATGGAAAGGATATGAAGAAAACCTTGTGCATACAAGCTTTGTGGGGAAATAGGACACAACCATAAAGAAAACAAGGACGAATACCCTCATAAGCAGAGGGTTACCAAAGGAGTTAGCCGAGGATCTTAGGGAACTTCGGTTGGAGATTGTTCCCAAAGGTTTTGTTGCAGCAATGGAAGTTCAGTCTACATTGTTGGGAAAGATCCGTGAAGCTCAGAAGGATGACAAAGAGATTGCCGAGATAAAAGTGAGAATGAGCAAAGGAAAGGCCAAGGATTTTCGTAAGGATGAGCCCGACACCTTATGGTTCGAGGACCGTGTATATGTGCCCAATAATGCAAAGATCAGGAAGTTAATACTTCAGGAGGCTCACGACTCACCATACTCGATTCGCCCTGGAAACACCAAGATGTATTTGGATTTGAAGGAGCGTTTCTGGTGGACTGGTATGAAGAAGGATATTGTGGAGTATGTAGTCGTAGGTGATGTATGCCAGAGAGTAAAGGCAGAGCATCAGAAGCCAGCAGGATTTCTACAGCCTATGCCGATACCCGAATGGAAGTGGGATAAGCTTGGCATGGATTTCATTACCGGATTTCCCAGAACCAGAACGGGATATGATTCTATCTGGGTAGTAGTTGATTCGCTTGACCAAAGTGGCTCACTTTATCCCAGTGGAAACCACCTATACAAGTGCGAAGTTGGCCAAGATATATATGACCAGGATTGTATGTCTGCATGGAGATCCGAGGACCATCGTATCAGATAGAGGAACACAGTTTACCTCAAAGTTTTGGAATCAGGTGCACCAGACTTTGGGTACTAGGCTAAAGTTCAGTACAGCCTTTCATCCGCAGACGGATGGATAGACCGAGAGAGTCAATCAGATTCTGGAGGACATGTTGAGAGCGCGTGCGCTAGATTATGGATCTAGTAGGGATGATAATCTACCTTACGCAGAGTTCTCTGTTGGGAATCGTAGCATAATTTAAAATTTTCCTACGCTCACCAAGATGCATCTATGGAGTCTACTAGCAACGAGGGGAAAGGAGTGGATCTACATACCCTTGTAGATCGCGAGCGGAAGCGTTCCAATGAACGTGGATGACGGAGTCGTACTCGCCGTGATCCAAATCACCGATGACCGAGTGCCGAACGGACGGCACCTCCGCGTTCAACACACGTACGGTGCAGCGACGTCTCCTCCTTCTTGATCCAGCAAGGGGGAAGGAGAGGTTGATGGAGATCCAACAGCACGACGGCGTGGTGGTGGATGTAGCGGGTCTCCGGCAGGGCTTCGCCGAGCTTCTGCGAGAGAGAGAGAGGTGTTGCAGGGGAGGAGGGAGGCGCCCAAGGCTTAGATGTTGCTGCCCTCCCTTCCCCCCACTATATATAGGGCCAAGGGAGAGGGGGGGGCGCAGCCTTGCCCCTTCCTTCAAGGAAGGGTGCGGCCAGGGGGGAGTCCTTCCCCCCCAAGGCACCTCGGAGGTGCCTTCCCCCTTTAGGACTCTCCCTTCTTTCTTATCTCTTGCGCATGGGCCTCTTGGGGCTGGTGCCCTTGGCCCATATAGGCCAAGGCGCACCCCTTACAGCCCATGTGGCCCCCCGGGGCTGGTGGACCCCCTTGGTGGACCCCCGGACCCCTTTCGGCACTCCCGGTACAATACCGATAAAGCGCGAAACTTTTCCGGCGACCAAAATAAGACTTCCCATATATAAATCTTTACCTCCGGACCATTCCGGAACCTCTCGTGACGTCCGGGATCTCATCCGGGACTCCGAACAACTTTCGGGTTTCCGCATACATATATCTCTACAACCCTAGCGTCACCGGACCTTAAGTGTGTAGACCCTACGGGTTCGGGAGACATGCAGACATGACCGAGACGCCTCTCCGGTCAATAACCAACAGCGGGATCTGGATACCCATGTTGGCTCCCACATGTTCCACGATGATATCATCGGATGAACCACGGTGTCGAGGATTCAATCAATCCGTATGCAATTCCCTTTGTCAATCGGTATGTTACTTGCCCGAGATTCGATCGTCGGTATCCCAATACCTTGTTCAATCTCGTTACCGGCAAGTCTCTTTACTCGTACCGCAATGCATGATCCCGTGACTAACGCCTTAGTCATATTGAGCTCATTATGATGATGCATTACCGAGTGGGCCCAGAGATACCTCTCCGTCACACGGAGTGACAAATCCCAGTCTCGATCCGTGCCAACCCAACAGACACTTTCGGAGATACCCGTAATGCACCTTTATAGTCACCCAGTTACGTTGTGACGTTTGGCACACCCAAAGCACTCCTACGGTATCCGGGAGTTGCACGATCTCATGGTCCAAGGAAAAGATACTTGACATTGGAAAAGCTCTAGCAAACGAAACTACACGATCTTTTATGCTATGCTTAGGATTGGGTCTTGTCCATCACATCATTCTCCTAATGATGTGATCCCGTTATCAATGACATCCAATGTCCATAGTCAGGAAACCATGACTATCTGTTGATCAACGAGCTAGTCAACTAGAGGCTTACTAGGGACAGGTTGTGGTCTATGTATTCACACATGTATCACGATTTCCGGACAATACAATTATAGCATGAATAATAGACAATTACCATGAACAAAGAAATATAATAATAACCATTTATTATTGCCTCTAGGGCATATTTCCAACAGTCTCCCACTTGCACTAGAGTCAATAATCTAGTTACATTGTGATGAATCGAACACCCATTGCGTCCTGGTGTTGATCATGTTTTGCCCTAGGGAGAGGTTTAGTCAACGGATCTGCTACATTCAGGTCCGTGTGCACTTTACAAATATCTATGTCTCCATTTTGAACACTTTCACGAATGGAGTTGAAGCGACGCTTGATATGTCTGGTCTTCCTGTGAAACCTGGGCTCCTTCGCAAGGGCAATAGCTCCAGTGTTGTCACAAAAGAGAGTCATTGGGCCCGACGCATTGGGAATCACCCCTAGGTCGGTAATGAACTCCTTCATCCAGACTGCTTCCTGTGCTGCCTCCGAGGCTGCCATGTACTCCGCTTCACATGTAGATCCCGCCACGACGCTTTGCTTGCAACTGCACCAGCTTACTGCTCCTCTATTCAATATATACACGTATCCGGTCTGTGACTTCGAGTCATCCAGATCTGTGTCGAAGCTAGCGTCGACGTAACCCTTTACGACGAGCTCTTCGTCACCTCCATAAACGAGAAACATATCCTTAGTCCTCTTCAGGTACTTCAGGATATTCTTGACCGCTGTCCAGTGTTCCTTGCCGGGATTACTTTGGTACCTTCCTACCAAACTTACGGCAAGGTTTACATCAGGTCTGGTACACAGCATGGCATACATAATAGACCCTATGGCCGAGGCATAGGGGATGACACTCATCTGTTCTATATCTTCTGCCGTGGTCGGGCATTGAGCCGTGCTCAATTGCACACCTTGCAATACAGGCAAGAACCCCTTCTTGGACTGATCCATACTGAACTTCTTCAATATCTTGTCAAGGTATGTACTCTGTGAAAGACCAATGAGGCGTCTTGATCTATCTCTATAGATTTTGATGCCTAATATATAAGCAGCTTCTCCAAGGTCCTTCATTGAAAAACACTTATTCAAATAGGCCTTTATACTTTCCAATAATTCTACATCATTTCCCATCAATAATATGTCATCCACATATAATATGAGAAATGCTACAGAGCTCCCACTCACTTTCTTGTAAACACAGGCTTCTCCATAAGTCTGTGTAAACCCAAACGCTTTGATCATCTCATCAAAGCGAATGTTCCAACTCCGAGATGCTTGCACCAGCCCATAGATTGAGCGTTGGAGCTTGCATACTTTGTTAGCATTCTTAGGATCGACAAAACCTTCCGGCTGCATCATATACAACTCTTCCTTAAGGAAGCCGTTAAGGAATGCCGTTTTGACGTCCATCTGCCATATCTCATAATCATAGTATGCGGCAATTGCTAACATGATTCGGACGGACTTCAGCTTCGCTACGGGTGAGAAAGTCTCATCGTAGTCAACCCCTTGAACTTGTCGATAACCCTTAGCGACAAGTCGAGCTTTGTAGATGGTCACATTACCATCTGCGTCCGTCTTCTTCTTAAAGATCCATTTGTTTTCTATGGCTCGCCGCTCATCGGGCAAGTCAGTCAAAGTCCATACTTTGTTTTCATACATGGATTCTATCTCGGATTTCATGGCTTCTAGCCATTTGTCGGAATCCGGGCCCGCCATCGCTTCTTCATAGTTCGAAGGTTCACCGTTGTCTAACAACATGATTTCAAGGACAGGGTTGCCGTACCACTCTGGTGCGGAACGTGTCCTTGTGGACCTACGAAGTTCAGTGGCAACTTGATCCGAAGCTTCATGATCATCATCATTAACTTCCTCCCCCGTCGGTGTAGGCACCACAGGAACATTTTCCCGCGCTGCGCTATTTTCCGACTCGGAAGGGGTGACTATCACCTCATCAAGTTCCACTTTCCTCCCACTCAATTCTTTCGAGAGAAACTCCTTCTCTAGAAAGGACCCGTTCTTGGCAACGAAGATCTTGCCTTCGGATCTGAGGTAGAAGGTGTACCCAATAGTTTCCTTAGGGTATCCTATGAAGACGCATTTTTCCGATTTGGGTTCGAGCTTTTCAGGTTGAAGTTTCTTGACATAAGCATCGCATCCCCAAACTTTTAGAAACGACAGCTTAGGTTTCTTCCCAAACCATAATTCATACGGTGTCGTCTCAACGGATTTAGACGGTGCCCTATTTAAAGTGAATGCGGCAGTCTCTAAAGCATAACCCCAAAATGAGAGCGGTAAATCGGTAAGAGACATCATAGATCGCACCATATCCAATAGAGTGCGATTACGACGTTCGGACACACCATTTCTCTGAGGTGTTCCAGGCGGCGTGAGTTGTGAAACTATTCCACATTTCCTTAAGTGTGTACCAAATTCGTGACTTAAATATTCTCCACCACGATCTGATCGTAAGAATTTTATTTTCCTGTCACGTTGATTCTCAACCTCACTCTGAAATTCCTTGAACTTTTCAAAGGTTTCAGACTTGTGTTTTATTAGGTAGACATACCCATATCTACTTAAATCATCAGTGAGAGTGAGAACATAACGATATCCTCCGCGAGCCTCAACACTCATTGGACCACACACATCGGTATGTATGATTTCCAATAAGTTGGTTGCTCGCTCCATTGTTCCGGAGAACGGAGTCTTGGTCATCTTACCCATGAGGCATGGTTCGCACGTGTCAAATGATTCGTAATCAAGAGACTCCAAAAGTCCATCTGCATGGAGCTTCTTCATGCGCTTGACACCAATGTGACCAAGGCGGCAGTGCCACAAGTATGTGGGACTATCGTTATCAACTTTACATCTTTTGGTATTCACACTATGAACATGTGTAACATCACGTTCGAGATTTATCAAAAATAAACCATTGACCAGCGGGGCATGACCATAAAACATATCTCTCAAATAAATAGAACAACCATTATTCTCAGATTTAAATGAGTAGCCATCTCGAATTAAACGAGATCCAGATACAATGTTCATGCTCAAAGCTGGCACTAAATAACAATTATTGAGGTTTAAAACTAATCCCGTGGGTAGATGCAGAGGTAGCGTGCCGACGGCGATCACATCGACCTTGGAACCATTCCCGACGCGCATCGTCACCTCGTCCTTTGCCAGTCTCCGTTTATTCCGTAGTTCCTGTTTTGAGTTACAAATATGAGCAACCGCACCGGTATCAAATACCCAGGAGCTACTACGAGTACTGGTAAGGTACACATCAATTACTTGTATATCACATATACCTTGGGTGTTGCCGGCCTTCTTCTTGTCCGCTAAATATTTGGGGCAGTTCCGCTTCCAGTGACCACTTCCCTTGCAGTAAAAGCACTCAGTCTCGGGCTTGGGTCCATTCTTTGACTTCTTCCCGGTAACTGGCTTACCGGGCGCGGCAACTCCCTTGCCGTCCTTCTTGAAGTTCTTCTTACCCTTGCCCTTCTTGAACTTAGTGGTTTTATTCACCATCAACACTTGATGTTCTTTTCTGATCTCTACCTCAGCTGATTTCAGCATTGAATATACCTCGGGAATGGTCTTTTCCATCCCCTGCATATTGTAGTTCATCACAAAGCTCTTGTAGCTTGGTGGAAGCGACTGGAGGATTCTGTCAATGACCGCGTCATCCGGGAGATTAACTCCCAGCTGAGACAAGCGGTTGTGCAACCCAGACATTCTGAGTATGTGCTCACTAACAGAACTGTTCTCCTCCATTTTACAGCTGAAGAACTTGTCGGAGACATCATATCTCTCGACCCGGGCATGAGCTTGAAAAACCAGTTTCAGCTCCTCGAACATCTCATATGCTCCATGTTTCTCAAAACGCTTTTGGAGACCCGGTTCTAAGCTGTAAAGCATGCCGCACTGAACGAGGGAGTAATCATCAGCACGCTGCTGCCAAGCGTTCATAATGTCTTGGTTCTCAGGGATTGGTGCTTCACCTAGCGGTGCTTCTAAGACATAATCTTTCTTGGCTGCTATGAGGATGATCCTCAGGTTCCGGACCCAGTCCGTATAGTTGCTGCCATCATCTTTCAGCTTGGTTTTCTCTAGGAACGCGTTGAAATTGAGGACAACGTGGGCCATTTGATCTACAATACATAGTGTAAAGATTTTAGACTAAGTTCATGATAATTAAGTTCATATAATCAAATTATTTAATGAACTCCCACTCAGATAGACATCCCTCTCGTCATCTAAGTGAAACATGATCCGAGTTCAACTAGGCCGTGTCCGATCATCACGTGAGACGGACTAGTCAAGATCGGTGAACATCTCCATGTTGATCGTATCTTCTATACGACTCATGCTCGACCTTTCGGTCCTCCGTGTTCCGAGGCCATGTCTGTACATGCTAGGCTCGTCAAGTCAACCTAAGTGTATTGCGTGTGTTCCGAGGCCATGTCTGTACATGCTAGGCTCGTCAACACCCGTTGTATTCGAACGTTAGGATCTATCACACCCGATCATCACGTGGTGCTTCGAAACAACGAACCTTCGCAACGGTGCACAGTTAGGGTGAACACTTTCTTGAAATTATTATAAGGGATCATCTTACTTACTACCGTCGTTCTAAGCAAATAAGATGCAAAAACATGATAAACATCACATGCAATCATATAGTGACATGATATGGCCAATATCATCATGCTCCTTTGATCTCCATCTTCGGGGCACCATGATCATCTTCTTCACCGGCATGACACCATGATCTCCATCATCATGATCTCCATCATTGTGTCTTCATGAAGTCGTCACGCCAATGATTACTTCTACTTGTATGGCTAACGCGTTTAGCAACAAAGTAAAGTAAATTACATGGCGTTATTCAATGACACGCAGGTCATGCAAAATAATAAAGACAACTCCTATGGCTCCTGCCGGTTGTCATACTCATCGACATGCAAGTCGTGATTCCTATTACAAGAATATGATCAATCTCATACATCACATATATCATTCATCACATCTTCTGGCCATATCATATCACATATATCACTTGCTGCAAAAACAAGTTAGACGTCCTCTAATTGTTGTTGCAAGTTTTACGTGGTTTGTAGGTTTCTAACAAGAACGTTTTCTTACCTACGTATGACCACAACGTGATTTGCCAATTTCTATTTACCCTTCATAAGGACCCTTTTCATCGAATCCGTTCCGACTAAAGTAGGAGAGACAGACACCCGCTAGCCACCTTATGCAACTAGTGCATGTCAATCGGTGGAACCTGTCTCACGTAAGCGTACGTGTAAGGTCGGTCCGGGCCGCTTCATCCTACAATGCCGCCGAAACAAGAAACGACTAGTAGCGGCAAGAAGAATTGGCAACATCAACGCCCACAACTTCTTTGTGTTCTACTCGTGCATAGTAACTACGCATAGGCCTGGCTCATGATGCCACTGTTGGGAATCGTAGCATAATTTAAAATTTTCCTACGCTCACCAAGATGCATCTATGGAGTCTACTAGCAACGAGGGGAAAGGAGTGGATCTACATACCCTTGTAGATCGCGAGCGGAAGCGTTCCAATGAACGTGGATGACGGAGTCGTACTCGCCGTGATCCAAATCACCGATGACCGAGTGCCGAACGGACGGCACCTCCGCGTTCAACACACGTACGGTGCAGCAACGTCTCCTCCTTCTTGATCCAGCAAGGGGGAAGGAGAGGTTGATGGAGATCCAACAGCACGACGGCGTGGTGGTGGATGTAGCGGGTCTCCGGCAGGGCTTCGCCGAGCTTCTGCGAGAGAGAGAGAGGTGTTGCAGGGGAGGAGGGAGGCGCCCAAGGCTTAGATGTTGCTGCCCTCCCTTCCCCCCACTATATATAGGGCCAAGGGAGAGGGGGGGGCGCAGCCTTGCCCCTTCCTTCAAGGAAGGGTGCGGCCAGGGGGGAGTCCTTCCCCCCCAAGGCACCTCGGAGGTGCCTTCCCCCTTTAGGACTCTCCCTTCTTTCTTATCTCTTGCGCATGGGCCTCTTGGGGCTGGTGCCCTTGGCCCATATAGGCCAAGGCGCACCCCTTACAGCCCATGTGGCCCCCCGGGGCTGGTGGACCCCCTTGGTGGACCCCCGGACCCCTTTCGGCACTCCCGGTACAATACCGATAAAGCGCGAAACTTTTCCGGCGACCAAAATAAGACTTCCCATATATAAATCTTTACCTCCGGACCATTCCGGAACCTCTCGTGACGTCCGGGATCTCATCCGGGACTCCGAACAACTTTCGGGTTTCCGCATACATATATCTCTACAACCCTAGCGTCACCGGACCTTAAGTGTGTAGACCCTACGGGTTCGGGAGACATGCAGACATGACCGAGACGCCTCTCCGGTCAATAACCAACAGCGGGATCTGGATACCCATGTTGGCTCCCACATGTTCCACGATGATATCATCGGATGAACCACGGTGTCGAGGATTCAATCAATCCGTATGCAATTCCCTTTGTCAATCGGTATGTTACTTGCCCGAGATTCGATCGTCGGTATCCCAATACCTTGTTCAATCTCGTTACCGGCAAGTCTCTTTACTCGTACCGCAATGCATGATCCCGTGACTAACGCCTTAGTCATATTGAGCTCATTATGATGATGCATTACCGAGTGGGCCCAGAGATACCTCTCCGTCACACGGAGTGACAAATCCCAGTCTCGATCCGTGCCAACCCAACAGACACTTTCGGAGATACCCGTAATGCACCTTTATAGTCACCCAGTTACGTTGTGACGTTTGGCACACCCAAAGCACTCCTACGGTATCCGGGAGTTGCACGATCTCATGGTCCAAGGAAAAGATACTTGACATTGGAAAAGCTCTAGCAAACGAAACTACACGATCTTTTATGCTATGCTTAGGATTGGGTCTTGTCCATCACATCATTCTCCTAATGATGTGATCCCGTTATCAATGACATCCAATGTCCATAGTCAGGAAACCATGACTATCTGTTGATCAACGAGCTAGTCAACTAGAGGCTTACTAGGGACAGGTTGTGGTCTATGTATTCACACATGTATCACGATTTCCGGACAATACAATTATAGCATGAATAATAGACAATTACCATGAACAAAGAAATATAATAATAACCATTTATTATTGCCTCTAGGGCATATTTCCAACAGGTAGCTCAGTCCAGACAGAAGAGTTATGCAGACTCAAAAACGTAAGGAGGTAGTCTATGAAATTGGAGACAGAGCATGTCTTCGTGTGTCCCCTCTGCGAGGAGTTAAACGATTTGGAGTTAAGGAAAGTTAGCCCCGAGATTTTTAGGACCATACCGAGTTTTGGAGCGTATGGGAGAAGTGGCCAACAAGTTGGAGTCACCCGAAGGACTGTCAGGAGTTCATGATGTGTTTCATGTTTCCCAGTTGAAGAAGTGCCATGCAGAGATGTCCAATATTCCCCTGTAAGGACGCTTGACCCTGGAAAGGATAATGATGTTCCACGAAGTGGAGTATGGACTTCATAGTATAAGTTTTTTTATCTCGGTATGTGGGATATCCCCCGAGGATGAAGAGATGAAGTACTATTGGATATAAAGGAGGTATGATGTTGGAAATATGGATCAATGGAAATTCCATGATGAGTCTGAGGAATCATGTCCTAGTTTGGTGCCAATAGAAGGAAGGAAGACAGTATAATTGGATGGATTTAAGAATACCAGGAAGTTGGATGTTGGATTAAGGATCAGTTGCCCGATGATAAGTTCAAGGAACTACAAGTGATGAGATGGGCCATAACCCGCAGGCCCCAGGACCTGCCAAGAAGCAAACACACTCTTGTTGAAGGAAAAACCCTGGAAGAAGTTACGATTTTATCGACAGACGATTTTATAGGAGTAACGCAAAAACCTGAGAGTTGTGAAGAAACGATAGATGTTTGTTTGGCTTGCAGAATCAATGGATTTATCCGAACCTAGTTCGTTGACAAGAGAAATTCTGCAATGCTTGCGAGGATGACCGAGTGTTAGAATGCGAGATTCGCTAAACCATATACAAGGTAATGATTTGGGTGCGGAATGGATTGATCACCATACCGACTTACTCTTATTGTTCGCTTTGCTATATGGTATGGTAAATCTGAGTGACCTACCTATAGTAGAGAGACGACGGTATTAAACCTTGCTTGAACCTTAGAATGGTATAAGAATGTTTCCCTTGTACACGGCAGTTGATGCCAATCGTAGGTTATACGGTGAGGATCAACCAGACCCATTTCCTGCAGGAGAAACCGTAAATTGTTGACCACCATGAGATATCGATAGTTGTTTAGTATTGGCGCCTGACCCATCAGCTAAGAAGACCCAGTCATGGAATAACCTTACCAAGATGGAATGGACACAGGAATTGAGGAAAAGGTTATGCCACCACCGGAAGAGCCTAGAGAAGGAATTATACTAAAGATCTGAGAAGACCGACACTATCAAGAATAATGGATGGAGTATATGGGTTTTGATGGAACCGTAACCATGCTTCTAAGGGTGGTAGCACCCCAGACCCCGGTGATGATCGATGGATTTTGAGAAGACCCCCAAACCCTAACCTATTTCTTGCTAGCCTCTCCGAATCTCGAGGACGAGATTCATTTTAAGGGTGGTAGGTTTGTAACATCCCAAAATTCTAAATTTTGGAATGTTATAATAAACAGATAGATTGGATTGATTGTTTGATTGATTGACTGAAAGTGAGTGGAATTCGAAATCTTTTGAAAGTTAAATGAGAGGGAATAAAAGGACTTTCCCAAACTTCCATTTTGCTTTTATGATCTCCATGAATTCAAATTCTTTTCACCACAAAACCCTGGAGAGAAGATGACATGACTTCTTCCATTTATTTAAAATGACAAGGGGTGTTGAAAATATTTGAATTTCATTTGAAAATATTTCCCATTTCTGAAACTTTATGCAACTCAATGATTTTCACGAGAGAAGATAAAATGACTTCTTCAAAACAAATGAAATATGAGTTGGGAGTTTCAAGGGATTAAATTCAAAGTCCCATTGAAATTATTTTTCAATATTGGAGTTATTTGAGTTTTATTCAAATTATTTTTCTCCAAAAATAAAATATACAGAAAATAGGGTAACATGATTCCCTACAACAAAAAATTGGAGAGAAATAAATTTGAAATCATTTTGGGTATTTTAAAAATGATTTTTATTGGATTTTATTAAGGCAGTAGCACTGTTTGATTTATTTGAATTTTTGAGGATTTTATTTGCCTTTAGAAAAATGTTCACGTTGTAGGAAATCTTTTTCTGAAAATTTTGATATATTATATGCCTATATAATATTTTATTTTATATTCTATTTCTTTTCTTTTTCTCTCTGTTAAAAAAAACTCTTCGAACAGTGCCAGGCCGAAGCCCAGCACTGCTCTCTCTCTCCTCTCTCTCCCTCCGCTGAACTGGGCCGGCCCAGCTCCAGCTAGGCCGCGGCCCAGCGTGCCCGCGCCCGTCCCCGACTCCGGCGGAGTCCGCCTCCACCACGGCATCGCCGCCGCCGCCCGTACCGTGCGGGACTCCCTCCGCCGCCTCTCCTCTGCCCCTCCCGCACGCCACCGCGCCGCCCCTCCCCCCCTTAAATAGCGTCGCCTCGGGCCCCGACCTCTCTCTCCTCCTCCCCGCCGCAACCGCCGCCCTCGCCGGAGCCCCGCCCCGACGAGATCCGCCGCCGCCGCCTCGCTTCGTCCCGTCGCCGAGGACCGCCGCCGACGCCGCCATCCTCCTCACCTCGCCGCGCCGCGCCTCCTCGTGCTTCGACCCGAAGCAGCCGAGCCGCCGCGTCGGAGCTCGCCGTCGCCACTGCCCCGCCTCGCCGGAGTTTCCCCGCCGGTGCCGGACCGTTGCTGAACCGGTATAACCCGCCGGTCCAATCCGGTTTTTTTTCAAGTTTGGTTTTTTTAAAAAACCTAGCCTAGATCTATTTTTTTAGGCTTTACTAAACAACGAACGTCCACTGTTTAGATCCTATAAACGAACGTTCACTATTTAGCTTTTTCTTTTTTTGTTATTTTCGGTCAGGGACCTATCTGTGATGATTTCTTTACAGATTAGTCCCTGTTCTTCAAACGTTCGTTACTTTTTACTCATTTATCCAAATCCAACGAAACCAATGCCCACTTCTTCGTTATGACCTCCTCTAACCAGTAATCCAACTCAAACATGTTTTTGAAATTTTAAAATTTGAATTATATCAGATTTGAATTCAAACTTCTTTTGTTCATAACTTAAGTTCCGTAACTCCGTTTGAGTTGATTCTTTTTGCACCTAAACTTTCTGATAAGGCCAAATTCACATAATTTTGGTGCTGTTAGAAATTGTTTTATGTTGCAAGAGTTATTTGCTTGGTTTTGTAGTTTTTCCGAATTGTTTCCCTCGTTCTTTCTGATCTTTTGAGTGATTGCTTATGTATGGTTGCTATTGCTTGCTCACGATAGATTGACCGGAGTGTGACGAGTAGATCTATTAAGAGTATTGAGTGCGAATCATCTTCATCAACATTGCAGGCAAATTCACACTTTGATCATACCTTTTCCATACCCAGTTTTCATTGCATTAGATCAATCCTCAAACATTGCATGATTAGGATCTAATTAAATTGTGGGTATTGGGAAGTAGTTGAGGTAGTACCTATTACCTGTTTTATTTATCAAACCCTTGGGAGTTACTTCTACGTTGCTATTATATTGCCATCCTATGCTCGTAGACGTGGATTGGGTCTGAGTGATATTCATGACAGATGTGAGATTGTTAATTAATGGTTTACTTAAGGTGGCAACTAAAACTCACATCTGGGTGGATTGAGGTACCTGGGTATTCCAGGATTGCCTGTTTTTCTTTTGGACCGCCACCCAGGCTCAAAGGGATCATAAGATTATTCATGCTAGAAACTTCCGTGTGCAGCCGCAAGCTATTATGGGCTCTAGCATAGTCGACTAAGTTGTGTGAACTCTTACAGTGGTAGACTAGCAGATGTAGGGGAAAGTAGGTGTAACTGTCTACCCATACGTAAGGTGCAAACACTTCTGAAAGACTGTGTCTCGGTCATCCGTTACTCAAACACCAGGTAGTGCGAGTAATCCAACGGAGGAGGTCGAGTCTTGTGGGGAAAAGTGCGCAAACCTCTGTAGAGTGTACAAACTAATCATGATTAGCTGTGTCCCCGGTTATGGACATCTTGAGTATCTAGTTCTTGGATTATCCCGTTGATCTCATCATGTTAGTTTAATTAATATTGTTGGGTTAATGATGATACTTAATTGGGATTGAGATGCTGTCAACCATCTCAATGTTTCACAACCACCATGATAGTTAAATAAAATTTATTCCTTTGTAGTAGGGAAAAATTGGCTTTTCGCAAAAATATTATAACCATAGAGCTTTTCCACCAGCCATATATGCATGTAGTGATAGCCTTTGTTCATCATTTCTCTACGGTGTGAATTTCCCAGCATATTCCATGTGCTGACCCGTTTTCGGGCTGCAACGTTTCATGTTGCAGGATTCTTACGACGAGTAAGTGATACGTTAGGGTTACGATTTCTACACTCAACTTTGCCGTTGGTGTTGATGGGAATCCAAAACCTTGTTACTTCCGCTATTTTGGATTGAGGTAATAGTATTTACGTTATTTTATACATGTGATTTACCTCTGTTATAAATCCTCGAGTACTGTGTGTGTCAGCATACCGATCCAGGGATGACACTTAAGCACAGAGACTTGATCCATTTGGGTCGGGTCGCTACACTAGTGATGTGCCCACTCTTTTGGATTACAAAGACTTTAATTATGATAGTTTCTCTTTGATTGATTTTATTTCTTTGTTGCAATACGTGATAAATTCACCCATGCTTATGAACAAAATAAAGCTTTTACTAAACATATTGTTGATGCTATGATGAAAGTTTTCGAAGAAAAATTGGAATTAGAAGTATCAATTCCTAGAAAATTACATGATGAATGGGAACCTACTATCAAAGTCAAGATTAAAAATTATGAGTGTTTTTCTTTGTGTGACTTGGGTGCTAGTGTTTCTACAATTCCGAAATCTTTATGTGATGTGCTTGGTCTTACCGATCTTGAAGAATGTTCTTTCAATTTGCACTTGGCGGATTCCACTATTAAAAAGCCTATGGGAAGAATTAATGATGTTCTTATTCTTTCAAATAGGAATTATGTGCCCATAGATTTTATTGTTCTTGGTATTGATTGAAATCCGTCTTGTCCAATTATTCTTGGTAGACCGTTTCTACGCAACTATCGGTGTCGTGATTGATATGAAAGAAGGCAATATTAAGTTCCAATTTCCTTTGAGGAAGGGTATGGAACACTTCCCTAGAACAACAATTAGGCCACCATATGAATCAATCATGAGGGCATCTTATGGATCTCGAACCAAGGATGACAAAACTTAGATCCTTGCTTTATGCCTAGCTAAGGGCGTAAAACTATAGCGCTTGTTGGGAGGCAACCCAATGAATAAAATTCATTTTTGCTTTTTTCTTTATGTTCTTGTGTGTTAGCACAATTATGCTACTGTTATGGTTATGTTTTTTGTGTTTTAATTAGTGTTTGTGCCAAGTAGAACTGATAGGATCTTCTTGGGTGATAGTTGTTTGATCTTGCTGAAAAAACAGAAACTTTTGCGCTCACGGAAACAATTCTTAGTTTTTACCAGAGCGTGATCAAATGCCAATTATTTTTGCAGAAAATTAATATACAAATTACCCAGGTCTTCCTAGTTTTTCAGAATTTTTGGAGTTCCATAAGTATTCGAACAAATCAGATTGCTACATACTGTTCTGTTTTGACAGATTCTGTTTACTTTGCGTTGTGTTCTTATTTTGATGGATCTATGGTTTTATTTGATGATTTTTTGCCATAGAAAAGTTGGAATACAGTATATATAATGCAAAAACAAAATATGAATTGGTTTGGTACAGTACTTATAGTTGTGATTTATTTTTCTTACACTAACGGATCTCACGAAGGTTTTGTTGAGTTTTGTGTGATTGAAGTTTTCAAGTTTTTGGTTATCTTATGATGGATGAAGTAATAAGGAGTAGAAGAGCCTAAGCTTGGGGATGCCCCGGCATCCCAAGCTATTATCCAAAAATGAGCAACCAACTAAGCTTGGGGATGCCCCCGAGGGGCATCCCCTCTTTCTTCTAACGACCATCGATATTTTGCTCGAAGCTATATTTTTATTCGTTACATACTATGTGTTTTGCTTGGAGCGTCTTGTATGATATGAGTCTTTGCTTGTTTTATTTTGTGTTTCAAGTCTTGATTCCTTGCTGGACACACCTATTTGAGAGAGCCAAAATTATGTCATGACTTTTTAGAATTGTTCTCTATGCTTCACTTAAATCTTTTATGAGCTATGGACTTGCTCTAGTGCTTCACTTATATCTTTTTGAGCACGGTGTGCTTTAGTATTTTTGAATAAATGCTCTCTTGCTTCACTTAGATTTATTTGAGAGTTAGTAAAATTTTCAAGAAAATTCTCTCTTGCTTCACTTAAATTATTTTGAGAGAAAGAAAAAATATGCTCATGATCTTCACTTATATATGTTTGAGCTTATGAAAAGCAACATATGAAAATTAGTCCCAAAGTGATAGATATCCAAGAAGGATATAATAAGAACTTTCATGAAGATCATTGGACAAAAAAAACTTGATTCTTAGTAATAGTTTTGAGATATGATGATGTGATATGTGAGTTATGTTGATGCATAATTATGCTTTAGTAAGAATATTGGTGTTAAGGTTTGTGATTCCCTATGCAAGCACGAAAGTCAATAGTCATGCAATGAAATTATAGCCTACTTGTGGTGCATTATTCGGTGTTAATTATGCTTAATGCTTGCTTATGAGATTACCGTTTCTTGGTTGGTCGCTTCTCAATCTTTTGCTAGCCTTCATTTTGCAGTAAGTATGATCTCTACTTCTGCATCCAAAATCCTTTAAACCAGTTTTGCCACATGAGTCCACTATATCTACCTATATGCGGTATTCTTTTGCCGTTCTAAGAAAATTTTCATGTGCCATCTCTAATTTTCAAAATAAATTCTCTTTTGTGTGTTCGTTTCGCTCGCGGAGTGGTGAGGGGTGGCTAATATTTTCCATGCTAGATGTGTTATTCTCACAATGAGTGTTTATTCACTTGTCATTGCACGGGAGTAAGGCAAAGGTATTAGGGATGCCAAGTCCCGAAATGAAAAGTGAATTTACTTTATGTTGTCAAATAATAAATTCCTTGGAAAGTGTTGGTATGGAAGGCACCCATGGATACGGCTAGCCATGGAAAGTGAAAGTATGGTGGAAAAAGGAATAAACTTTATTTTCTGTTTGGGAACCGCCTATGATATATCTAGCATGGAAAGTGTTGGGAGCTCTAAGTCATTTTCGTTGGTGGGATGGATACACCTACCAAAATGTTTTTATCTCTAAGTTTTTCGCTTTGAGCTCTGGCACCTCTACAAATCCCTACTTCCCTCTACGAAGGGCCTTTCTTTTACTTTATGCAATTTTTAATTTGAATTTGAGCCTCCATCTTCTCTTACAAAAGCACCAACTAGGAGGCAATATGATCGTACTTGAGTATTGGGTGTAGTTAATATGCGAGTGTGTTTCACGAATGGATCAATGATTGATCATGATGGGCTAGGGATAACTTATTTTAGCGTTGCTATTTTGAAAGACATGGTTGCTTGTTGATATGTTTGAGTATTTAAATTATCATGTCAAAACTAGACTATTGCTTTGAATCACATAAAAGTCCAAATGTCCATGCTATAAAGAAAAGAATATGATATGACATGTTAGGCAGCATTCCACATCAAAAATTCTGTTTTTATCACTTACCTACTCGAGGACGAGTAGGAGTTAAGCTTGGGGATGCTGATACGTCTCCAACGTATCTATAATTTTTTATTGTTCCATGTTGTTATATTATGAATCTTGGATGTTTTATAATCATTTTATAGTCATTTTATATCATTTTTTGGTACTAACCTATTGACATAGTGCCAAGTGCCAGTTGTTGTTTTCTACATGTTTTTTACATTGCAGGAAATCAATATCAGATGGAGTCCAAACGCAACGAAACTTCACAAAGATTTTTTTGGACCAGAAGGAACATAATGCGCCCTGGTTGCGCCTGGTGGGTGCTCCGAGGAGAGCACAACCCACCAGGGCGCGTTAGGAGGCCCAGGCACGCCCTGGTGGGTTGTGCCCACCTCGGGTGCCCCCGGACCGCCTCTTTGCTCTATAAATACCCCAATATTCCCAAAACCTTAGGCAAGTCGACGAAATATTGATCCAGCCGCCGCAGAGTCCAGAACCACCAGATCAAATCTAGACACCATCTCGAATGGGGTTCACCACCTCCATTGGTGCCTCTCCGTTGATGCGTGAGTAGTTCTTTGTAGACCTTCTGTAGGATGGAAAGTATGTCTAGAGGGGGGTGATTATACTACTTGACCAAATAAAAATCTATCCTTTTCCCAATTTTTAGTCTTGGCAGATTTTAGCAACTTAGCACAAGTCAAGCAATCAACCTACACATGCAAGTCTAAGAGTATAGCAGCGGAATGTAAATCATTGCATATGAAGGTAAAGGGAGGAGTTTGGAGGGAGCAAACGCAATGTAGACACGGAGATTTTGGCGTGGTTTCGATAGGTGGTGATATCATACATCCACGTTGATGGAGACTTCAACCCACGAAGGGTGACGGTTGCGTGAGTCCATGGAGGGCTCCACCCACGAAGGGTCCACAAAGAAGCAACCTTGTCTATCCCACCATGGCCATCGCCCACGAAGGACTTGCCTCACTAGGGTAGATATTCACGAAGTAGGCGATCTCCTTGCCCGTACAAACTCCTTGGTTCAACTCCACAATCTTGTCGGAGGCTCCCAAGTGACACCTAACCAATCTAGGAGACACCACTCTCCAAAAGGTAATAGATGGTGTGTTGATGATGAACTCCTTGCTCTTGTGCTTCAAATGATAGGCTCCCCAACATTTAACTCTCTCACACAGATTTGGATTTGGTGGAAAGATGATTTGAGTGGAAAGCAACTTGGGGAAGGCTAGAGATCAAGATTCTTGTGGTTGGATTGGAATATCTTGGTCTCAACACATGAGTAGGTGGTTCTCTCTCAGAAAATGAATGCTGGAAGTGTAGGCACGTTCTGATTATTCTCTCTTCGAATGAAGAGTGGGTGGAGGGGTATATATAGCCTCCACACAAAATCTAACCGTTACACACAATTCACCAAACTCGATGGGACCGAATCATGAAACTCGGTCAGACCGATTTAGTTCAAAATGTGAACGTTAGGATTTTCGGTGGGACCGACAGGCCAACTCAGTGGGACCGATTTCATTAGGGTTAGGGCATAACGTAATCTCGGTGAGACCGATCACATAAACTCGGTAAGACCGATTTCTGTAATAGGAAAACAGAGAGTTGGTCAGGCAAACTCGGTGGGACTGAATCGCTCATTTCGGTGAGACCAAAATGTTACGAAAGGGTAACAAAGAGTTTGCATTGCGAACTCGGTGGGACCGATCGCTCATCTCGGTTAGACCGAAACGTTACGAAAGGGAACAAAGAGTTTGCAATCCCATCTCGGTGAGACCGAACTGATTAGGGTTTCTGGCAGTGGCTATGTCAAATGAACTCGGTGGCGCCGGATAGATCAAATCGTTGGGGCCGAGTTTGACTTTTGGTTTGGGACATATGTGGATATGAGAAAGTGGTTGAGGGCTTTTGGAGCATATCACTAAGAATTTTGAGCAAGCAAGCCATTAAGGAACACCTCATCCCCTTTTAATAGCATTGGCTTTTCCTATGGACTCAATGTGATCTTGGATCACTAAAATGAAAAAGGTGGAGTCTTGAGCCAATATGTGTCCTTAGCATTTTGAGGGGTCCACATTCCTAGTCCATGCCATGCCAATCATTGAACTTTCTGAAATGATCATCTTGAAAGAGAATTAGTCCAATGAGCTATATGTTGTTAGGAATTACCAAAACCACCCAGGGATAGTTGCACTTTCACCTTCGGGTCCGTAGTTAGTAGCTAGATGGCTTCCCTCTCTCGCTGAATTCTCAATGCAATGATCTCTTGGAGATCCATATGATGTAACTCTTTTTGCGGTGTGTTTGTTGGGATCGATGAACTTTGAGTTTACGATCATATCTATCTCTTTATATCCATGAAAGTTATTTGAGTTTCTTTGATCTCTTATATGCATGATTGCTTATAGCCTCGTATTTCTTCTCCGATATTTGGGTTTTGATTGGCCAATTTGATCTGTTTATCTTGCAATGGGAAGAGGTGCTTTGTAGTGGTTTCGATCTTACGGTGCTTGATCCCAGTGATAGAAGGGGAACCGACACGTATGTATCGTTGCTACTAAGCATAAAACAATGGGGTCTATATCTACATAGATAGATCTTGTCTACGTCATGTCATCATTCTTATTGCATTACTCCATTTTTCCATGGACTTAATACACTAGATGCATGCTGGATAGCGGTCGATGTGTGGAGTAATAGTAGTTGATGCAGGCAGGAGTCGGTCTACTAATCTTGGACATGATGCCTATGTAATGATCATTGCCTGGATATCGTCATGATTATTTGAAGTTTGATCAATTGCCCAACAGTAGTTTGTTCACCCACCGTTTGCAATTTTTCTCGAGAGAAGCCACTAATGAAACCTACGGCCCCGGGTCTCTTTCTCATATATTTGCCTTTGCGATCTACTTTTCCTTTGCATTTATTTTCAGATCTATTAAACCAAAAATACAAAAATACCTTGCTGCAATTTATTCTTATTTATTTTGTTTGGCGTTCAATCTTTCAATCTACTACAATTTATCTCACGTACGTTTGCCTATCTTGAGGCGCCGTACCCGGAAGGGATTGACAACCCCTTTAACACGTCGGGTTGTGAGGATTTGTTATCTGTGTGCATGGGTTGTTTACGTCGTGTTGCTTGGTTCTCCTACTGGTTCGATAACCTTGGTTTCATATCTGAGGGAAATACCTACCACTGGTGTGCTGCATCATCCCTTCCTCTTTGGGGAAATACCGACGTAGCTTCAAGCAGCATCAAGATGAACTTGCTATAGTTCCTTATGTTAAGGATAAAATTGTTGCTATTGCACCCACACATGATAGTCCTATTATCTTTTTGAACTCTCCCAACTACACTATATCGGAGAAGTTTGCGCTTATTAAGGATTATATTGATGGGTTGTGTTCTACTATTGCACATGATTATTTTGATAAATATAATATGCATGTGCTTGCTGCTCCTACTTGCAATTATTATGAGAGAGGAACTACGTCTCCACTCTCTATGTTTCCAACACAATAAAATCGCAAGAAACTATTTATGCTATGTATTGGCCTTTACTTTGTGTGCATGAATTGTTCTTTTATGACATGCCGATGCATCGGAAGAGAGTTAGACTTCGTAGTTGCATGATAGATGTTGCTTTGTGCTCAATACTAAATTACAAATCATTGTTAATTAAAATTGGCTTTGATATACCTTGGGATCCGGGTGGATCCATTACTTGAGCACTATATGCCTAACTTAATGGCTTTAAAGAAAGCGCTACCAAGGAGACAACCCGGAAGTTTTAGAGAGTCATTTTATTCTGGTGTGTGCTTTTAAAAAGTTTAAAAAACAAAAAATATAGAGGGGAACTTAAAAACTTTTTCAAAAAGAGAACCGGTTGGAAGGTTATGCATTGGACAAGTGAGGGTCGACCTTGAACACTTGTGTTCACGCTCATGGAAACAATGTAGAATTTTTCGTGGAAGTTTCTCACAAAAATAATTATCCCCTTGTACAAATCCATTGTATTATAAAAATAATGTGTCAAGATTTGCCTTTAGGATGATTAGATTGCTTGTTTGGTTTGTGCAGTGCAAAAGCACAAACTTTGGTTGTGCTGTGTGAATTTACATTTTTTACTCGAACGTCAAAATTTCTGAAATTCTTACACGGTACTGCTATGCAAATTGTTTATTTTCCCATTTTTTCAGAATTTTTGGATTTACAGAAGTATGGTAGATGTTCAGATTGCTATAGACTGTTCTATTTTTGACAGATTCTGTTTTTGATGCATTTTTTGGCGTGTTTTGATGAATCTATGGATTGTATCGGTGATATAAGTCGTGGTGAAGTTAGAGTACAGTAGTTATAATGAAAAAATAAAATATGAATGAGTTTTCAACAGTACTTAAAGTGGTGATTTGCTTTATTATACTAACGGATCTCACGAGGGTTTTGTTAAGTTTTGTGTGATTGAAGTTTTCAAGTTTGGGTGAGATCGCGATAGATGAAGGAATAAGGAGTAGCAAAAGCCTAAGCTTGGGGATGCCCGAGGCACCCCAAGGTAATATTCAAGGACTCCCAAGCAACTAAGCTTGGGGATGCCCCGAAAGGCATCCCCTCTTTCTTCTAATGACCATCGGTAATTTTACTTGGAGCTATATTTTTATTCGTCACATGATATGCGTAAATTCTTGGAGCATCTTTTGTTTTTATTTTCCCTTTTTCTTTTATGAGCCATGCTGGTATGAGATAGTCCTTGGTTGATTTATAGAATGCTTCATGCACTTCACTTATATCTTTTGAGTATGACTTTATAGAATGCTTCATGTGCTTCACTTATATCATTTGAAGTTTGGATTGCCTGTTTCTCCATGCATAGAAAACCGCCATTTGTAGAAAGCTCTTTTGCTTCACTTATATTTGTTAGAGCGTGGGCATATATTTTTTAGAAAGAATTGAACTCTCATGCTTCACTTATATCTATTTAGAGAGTTAATAGGAATTGGTCATTCACATGGTTAGTCATAAAATCCTACATAAAAACTTGTAGATCACTGAATATGATATGTTTGATTCCTTGCAATAGTTTTGCGATATAAAGATGGTGGTATTAGAGTCATGCTAGGGAGTAATTGTGGATTGGTAGAAATACTTGTGTTAAGGTTTGTGATTCCTGAAGCATGCACATATGGTGAACCGTTATGTGATGAAGTCGGAGCATGATTTATTTTTTGATTGTCTTCCTTATGGGTGGCGGTCGGGGACGAGCGATGGTCTTTTCCTACCAATCTATCCCCCTAGGGGCATGCGTATTAGTACTTTGCTTCGATGGCTAATAAACTTTTGCAATAAGTATGTGAGTACTTCATGACTAATGTTGAGTCCATGGATTATACACACTATCACCTTCCACCATTGCTAGCTTCTTTAGTACCGCACAACTTTCACCGGTGCATTGATACGTCTCCAACGTATCTATAATTTTTGATTGTTCCATGTTGTTATATTATCATTCTTGGATGTTTTACAATCATTATAGCAATTTTATATCATTTTTAGGGACTAACCTATTGACATAGTGCCCAGTTCTAGTTGTTGTTTTTTACTTTGCAGAAAATCAATACCAGACGGTGTACAAACGCAGCGAAACTTTTTGGACATTTTTTCTAGCCCAGAAGACACAAGATGGGCCAAAGAAGTACCAGAGGGGTGCCCCGAGGGGGGCACAACCCACCTGGGCACGCCTGGAGGCCCAGGCGCGCCCTGGTGGGTTATGCCCACCTCGGTGGCCTCCTGCACCTCCTCTTTGCTCTATAAATAGTCTGATATTCTATAAACCCTAGGGGAGTCGACGAAAATCAATTCCAGCCGCAGCAAGTACCAGAAACCACAGATCCAATCTAGACACCATCATGGAGGGGTTCATCTTCCTCATTGGTGCCTCTCCGATGATGCGTGAGTAGTTCATTGTAGACCTACGGGTCCGTAGTTAGTAGCTAGATGGCTTCCTCTCTCTCTCTCTCTCTCTCTCTCTCTCTCTCTCTCTCTCTCTTTTGATTCTCAATACAATGGTCTCTTGGAGATCTATTTGATGTAACTCTTTTTCGGTGTGTTTGTTGGGATCCGATGAACTTTGAGTTTATGATTAGATCTATGTTTTTATCCATGGAAGTTATTTGAGTCTTTTGATCTCTTATATGCATGATTACTTATAGCCTCGTATTTCTTCTTCGAATCTTTGGTTTAGTTAGGCTGACTAGATCGATTTTTCTTACCATGGGAAGAGGTTCTTTGTGATGGGTTCGATCTTACGGTGCTTGATCCCAGTGACAGAAGGGGGGCTTACATGTGTGTATCGTTAAGGGTAACAAGATGGGGTCTATTTCTACATAAATATATCTTGTCTACATCATGTCATCGTTCTTATTGCATTACTCCATTTCTCCATGAACTTAATGCACTAGATGCATGCTGGATAGCAGTCGATGTGTGGAGTAATAGTAGTAGATGCAGGCAGGAGTCGGTCTACTAATCTTGGACGTGATGCCTATATAATGATCATTGCCTAGATATCGTCATAATTATTTGAAGTTCTATCAATTGCCCAACAGTAATTTGTTTACCCACCGTATGCTATGCTATTTTTCTCGAGAGAAGCCACTAGTGAAATCTACGCCCCCGGGTCTATTTTCCCATCATATACTTTCATATATGTTTTGCTATTTGCCTATTTATTTATTTGCATCTTTTATTTTCAGATCTATTAATCCAAAAACCCAAAAATACCTCGCTGAATTTTATTTACTTTTATTTGCATCTATCAATCTATTACAACTTTCTCACGCCTGTTTGCCAATTTCTGGCACCGTTACCCGAAAGGGATTGACAACCCCTTTAACACGTCGGGTTGCAAGTATTTGTTTCTTGTGTGCAGGTGTTGTTTACGTAGTGTTGCTTGGTTCTCCTACTGGTTCGATAACCTTGGTCTCATCACTGAGGGAAATACCTACCATCGCTATGCTGCATCATCCCTTCCTCTTTGGGGAAATACCGACGTAGCTCTAGCCGCAATCATGCATTAAACCCACCATATACCCTTCCTAAAAACAGCCATCATACCTACCTATTATGACATTTCCATCGCCATTCCGAGATATATTTCCATGCAACTTCCACCGTTCTATTTATTATGACACGCATGATCATTGTCATATGCTTTGCATGATCGTAAGATAGCTAGCATGATGTTTTCATGGCTTGTACCTTTTTTGATGTCATTGCTATGGTAGATCATTGCACATCTCGGTACACCGCCGGAGGCATTCATATAGAGTCATATCTTTGTTCTAGTATCGAGTTGTAATTATTGAGTTTTAAGTACAAAAAAGTGTGATGATCATCATTATTAGAGCATTGTCCCATGTGAGAAAAGGATGATGGAAGCTATGATTCCCTCACAAGTTGGGATGAGTCTCCAGACTTTAAAAAAATAAAGAGGCCAAATAAGCCCAAATAAAAAATAAAAGAGGCCAAAGAAGCCCAAATAATAAAAAGAGGCCAAAGAGCACAAAATAAAAAATGAGAGGAAAAGAGAGAAGGGACAATGTTACTATCCTGTTCCACACTTGTGCTTCAAAATGGCACCACGTTCTTCATGATAGAGAGTCTCCTATTTTATCACTTTCATATACTAGTGGGGATTTTTCATTATAGAACTTGGCTTGTATATTCCAATGATGGGCTTCCTCAAATTGCCCTAGGTCTTCACGAGCAAGCAAGTTGGATGCACACCCACTTAGTTTTCTTTTGAGCTTTCATACACTTATATCTCTAGTGAATCTGTTGCATGGAAATCCGTACTCACTTGCATCGATATCGATTGATGGGCATCTCCATAGCCCATTAATTTGCCTAGTTGATGCGAGACTTTCTCCCTTTATGTCTTCTCCTCACAACCACCATATTCTATTCCACCTATAGTGTTTTATCCATGGCTCCTGCTCATGTATTGAGTGAAAGTTGAAAAAGTTTGAGAACATTAAAAGTATGAAACAATTGCTTGGCTTGTCATCGGGGTTGTGCATGATGAAATACTTTGTGTGATGAAGATGGAGCATAGCCAGACTATATGATTTTGTAGGGATAACTTTCTTTGGCCATGATATTTTGAGAAGACATGATTACTTTATTAGTATGCTTGAAGTATTATTGTCTTTATGTCAAATTATAGGCTATTCTTTGAATCACTCGTGTCTTAATATTCATGCAATGATTAGATTATATGATCAAGATTATGCTAGGTAGCATTCCACATCAAAAATTATTAATTTTTTATCATTTACCTACTCGAGGACGCGCAGGAATTAAGCTTGGGGATGCTGATACGTCTCCGTCGTATCTATAATTTTTGATTGTTTCATGCCAATATTCTACAACTTTCATATACTTTGGGCAACTTTTTATATTATTTTTGGGACTAACATATTGATACAATGCCCAGTGTTATTCATGTTTGTTGCATGTTTTTTGTTTCACATAATATCCATACCAAATGAAGTCTAAACGCGATATAAACTTACGGAGATTTATTTTGGAATATTTGTGATTTTTGGTAAAAAGAATCAACGTGAGACGATGCCCGAGGGGCCACAAGCCATAGGGGTGCCCCCCTACCCAGGGCGCGCCTGGGAGGCTTGTGGACACCTCGTAAGTTGATTGCTGCCCTTCTTCGGCCGCACGAAAGCTAATATCCGGATAAAAATCATGTTAAAATTTCAGCCCAATCGGAGTTACGGATCTCCGGGAATTTAAGAAACGGTGGAAGGGCATAAAATAGGAACACAGAAACAGAAGGAAACATAGAGAGAGATCCAATCTCGGAGGGGCTCCCGCCCCTCTGCCGCCATGGAGGCCAAGGACCAGAGGGAAACCCTCCTCCCATCCAGGGGGAGGCCAAGGAAGAAGAAGAAGGAGGGGGACTCTCTCCCCCTCTCTCTCGGTGGCGCCGGAACACGGCCGGGGCCATCATCGTGACGGTGATCTACACCAACAACTTCGTCACTGTCATCACCAACTCTCTCTCCCTCTATGCAATGGTGTAACACCTCTTCTCCCCGCTGTATACTATACTTAAACATGGTGCTCAACGATGTATGTTATTTCCCAATGATGTATGGCTATCCAATGATGTTTGAGTAGATCTGTTTTGTCCTATGGGTTGATTGATGACCATGATTGGTTTGAGTTGTATGTTTCATTATTGGTGCCGTCCTATGGTGCTCTCTGTGTCGCGCAAGTGTGAGTTATCCCCGCTGTAGGGTTTGCAATATGTTCATGATTTGCTTATGGCGGGTAGCGTGAGTGACAGAAGCACAAACCCGAGTAAGTAGGTTGTTTGCGTATGGGAGTAAAGAGGACTTGATACTTTAATGCTATGGTTGGGTTTTACCTTAATGATCTTTAGTAGTTGCGGATGCTTGCTAGAGTTCCAATAATAAGTGCATATGATCCAAGTAGAGAAAGTATGTTGGCTTATGCCTCTCCTTCATATAAAATTGCAATAATTATTACCGGTCTAGTTATTGATTGCATAGGGACAAATAACTTTTTGTAACAAAAAGCTCTCTACTAAAACTAAATTAGTTGTTTCTTCATCTAAACAACCCCTATCTTTTATTTACGTGTTCTTTATTAGCTTGCAAACCTATCCCTTTACACCTACAAAGTACTTCTAGTTTCATACTTGTTCTAGGTAAAGCGAACGTTAAGCGTGCATAGAGTTGTATCAGTGGTCGATAGAACTTGAGGGAATATTTGTTCAACCTTTAGCTCCTCATTGGGTTCGACACTCTTACTTACCGAGAAAGGCTACAATTGATCTCGTATACTTGTGGGTTATCAATATGTGCAGTGAAAAAATAGAAACTTTTGTTGTAGTGCATGAATTTTAATTTTTTTTACTAGAACATGCAACAACTCTGAATTTTTTACACAATACTTCTATCAAATTTTTTATTATGTCCTAATTTTTCAGAATTTTTGTAGTTACAAAAGTATGCTCATTGTCAAAATTCTACAGACTGTTATGTTTTCGTTGTGTTGTTCGCTTGTTTGATGAATCTATGGATTGTACCGGGGGATATAAGCCATGGTGAAGTTAAAATACAGTAGGTATAATGCAATAATAAAATATGAATGAGTTTTCAACAGTACTTAAAGTAGTGATTTGCGTATTATACTAACGAATCTCACGATGGTATTGTTAAGTTTTGTGTGATTGAAGTTTTCAAGATTTGGGTGAGATCATGATGGATGAAGGAATAAGGAGTGGAAAGAGCCTAAGCTTGGGGATGCCTGAAGCACCCCAAGGTAATATTCAAGGAATCCCAAGCAACTAAGCTTGGGGATGCCCCAGAAGGCATCCCCTCTTTCTTCTAGCGACCATTAGTAATTTTACTTGGAGCTATATTTTCATTCGTCACATGATATGCGTAAATTCTTGGAGCATCTTTTGTGGTTATCTTCCCCTTTTCTTTTATGCACCATGCTGGTATGAGATAGTCCTTGGTTGATTTATAGAATGCTTCATGCACTTCACTTATATCTTTTGAGTATGGCTGTATAGAATGCTTCATGTGCTTCACTTATATCATTTGAAGTTTGGATGCCTGTTTCTCTACATATAGAAAACCGTTATTTGTAGAATCCACTTTAGCTTCACTTATATTTATTAGAGCATGGGCAAGTCTTTTGTGGAAAGAATTAAACTCTCATGCTTCACTTATAACTATTTAGAGAGTCAACGGGAATTGGTCATTCACATGGTTAGTCATAAAATCCTACGTAAAACTTGTGGATCACTGAATATGATATGTTTGATTGCTTGCAATAGTTTTGCGATATAGAGATGGTAATATGTGGTAGGTACTAGTGAATGATTTTGGTTTAGTAAGAATATTGGTGTTAAGGTTTGTGATTGCCGAAGCATCCACGTATAGTATCTCGTTATGCTAAGAAGTTGGAGCATGATTTATTATTGATTGTCTTCCTTATGAGTGGCAGTCGGGGACGAGCGATGGTCTTTTCCTACCAGTCTATCACCCTAGGGGCATGTGTAATAGTAGTTTGCTTCGAGGACTAATAAACTTTCGCAGTAAGTATATGAGTTCTTTATGACTAATGTGAGTCCATGGATTATACGCGCTCTTACCTTTCCGCAATTTACTAGCCTCTTCGGTACCATGCATTGCCATTTCACACCTCGGGAGTTGGTGCAAACTTCACCGGTGCATCCAAACCCCGTGATATGATACGCTCTATCACACATAAGCCTCCCTATATCTTCATCAGAACAGCCACCATACCTACCTATTAAGGCATGTCCATAGCCACTCTGAGATATATTGCCATGCAACTTCCATCATCATCATATACATGACTTGAGCATTCATTGACATATTGCGTGACATGACCGTAAGATAGCTAGCATGATATTTTCATGGCTTATCTATTTTTTTTATATCTTTGTTATGCTAGATCATTGCAAATCCTAGTACACTGCTAGAGGCATTCATATAGAGTCATATTGTTCTAGATATCGAGTTGTAAGTAAATAAAAGTGTGATGATCATCATTATTAGAGCATTGTCCCTGTGAGGACGGGATGATGGAGACTATGATTCCCCCACAAGTCGGTATGAGACTCCGGACCAAAAAGAGAGAAAAAGAAAAAAAGGGAGGCCAAAAAGAGCCCAACAAAAAAATGAAAAAGGGAGAAAACAAAAAAATGAGAGAAAAAGAGAGAAGGGGCAATGTTACTCCACACTTGTGCTTCAGGGTAGCACCATGTTTTTCATATAGAGAGTCTCCTATTTTGTCACTTGCATATACTACTGGGAATTTTTCATTATAGAACTTGGCTTGTATATTTCGATGATGGGCTTCCTCAAATGCCCGAGGTCTTCGAGCAAGCAAGTTGGATGCACACCCACTTAGTTTTATATTGAGCTTTCATACACTCATAGCTCTTAGTGCATCCGTTGCATGGCAATCCCTACTCCTCGCATTGATATCAATTGATAGGCATCTACATAGCCCGTTGATTAGCCACATCAATGTGGGACTTTCTTCCCTTTTTTTCTTCTCCATATTAATCTCTACCACCGTATTCTATTCCATCCATAGTGTTATATCCATGGCTTGTGCTCATGTAGCCTGGGGGTTGAAAAAGCTGAAGCGTATTGAAAAGTATGAGTCAATTGTTCGGCTTGTCATCGGGGTTGTGCATGATAAATACTATATGTTAAAAAGTTGGAGCATGACAAGGCTATATGATTTTGTAGGGATATCGTTCTTTAGCATTGTTATTCTGAAAGGCATGATTGTTTGGTGGGATGTCTTAGTATAGATGTCTTAATGTCAAATTATAGATTATTGCTTTGAATCACTCGTGTCTTAATATTCATGCCACGATTAGATTATATGATCAAGATTATGCCAGGTAGAATGCCGCATAAAAATTTATCTTTTTATCATTTATCTACTCGAGGACGAGAAAAAATTAAGCTTGGGGATGCTGATACATCTCCGTCGTATCTATAGCTTTTGATTGTTTCATGCCAATATTCTACAACTTTCATATACTTTTGGCAACATTTTATATTATTTTTGGGACTGACATATTGATCCAGTGCCCAGTGCCAGTTCATGTTTCTTGCATGTCTTTTGTTTCGCAGAATATCCATATCAAACAAAGTCCAAACACGATAAAAATTTACGGATATTTATTTTGGAATATATGTGATTTTTTGGAAGAAGAATCAACGCAAGATGGTGCACGAGGTGGCCACGAGGCACCAGGGCACGCCCAGGGGGGTGGCCGCGCCCTGGTGGCTAGTGAGCACCTCATAAGTCGGTTGCCTCCCTTCTTTCGCCGCAAGAAAGATAATATCCAGAAAAAATCGTGTTAGAATTTCAACCCAGTCGGAGTTACGGATCTCCAGATATTTAAGAAACGGTTTTTGGCCAAAAAACAGGAACGCAAAAGAGAAGAGAACAGAGAGAGATACAATCTCGGAGGGGCTCTCGCCCCTGTGCCACCATGGTGGCCATGGACCAGCGGGGGAACTCTCCTTCCATGCAGGGGGAAGGCCAAGGAAGAAGAAGGAGGAGGGGGCCTCTCTCCCCCTCTCTCCCGGTGGCGCCGGAACGCCGCCTGGGCAACCATCGTGACGGCGATCTACACCAACAGCTCCGCGGCCGTCATCACCAACTCTCCCCCCTCTAAGCAGAGGCATAACACCTCTTCTCCACACTATAATCTCTACTTAAACATGGTGCTTCATGCCACATATTATTATCCAATGATGTAAGGCCATCCTATGATGTTCGAGTAGATTCGTTTTGTCCTATGGGTTGATTGATGATCGTGATTGGTTTGAGTTGTATGTATTATTTTGGTCTTATCCTATGGTGTCCTCCGTTTCACGCAAGCATGTGGGATTACCGTTGTAGGGTGTTACAATACGTTCATGATTCGCTTATAGTGGGTAGCGAGAGTGACAGAAGCTTATATCCGAGTAAGGGGATTGTTGGGTATGGGAGTAAAGAGGACTTGTTACTTAATGCTATGGTTGGGTTTACCTTAATGATCTTTGGTAGTTGCGGATGCTTGCTAGAGTTCCAATCATAAGTGCATATGATCCAAGTACGAAAAGTATGTTAGCTCATGCCTCTCCCACATATAAAATTGAAATAATGGTTACCGGTCTAGTTATCGATTGCCTAAGGACAAATCCTTCTCTTGTGTTCCAAAAAGCTTTCTACTAAACAACTAAATTTTATTATCTTGCAAATTACTAGTAGTTTTATTCTTGCTAATTACCTCTAGTTTTATCCTTGCAAACTTATCCCTACACCTACAAAATATTTCATACTTGTTCTAGGAAAAGCGAATGTTAAGTGTGCATAGAGTTGTATCGGTTGTCGATATAACTTGAAGGGAATATGAATCTTACCTTTAGCTCCTCATTGGGTTCGACACTATTATTTATCGAAAAAGCTACAATTGATCTCCTATACTTGTGGGTTATCAGGTACCAAAGTCCCACTGCTAAAGATTGTCATAACACTGACCAATCAAATTGTATAATCGCTGACGTGCTTTAGGCCGGCCTGTGCCTCGGGGCCAGTAATGACGTCCCATGGAAGACAGACTAGTTGACCCGTCTGTGATAATGGTCACACATAGACCGCTAGACCGGTCAGTGATAACAAAATAATGTACAAGCAAATTAGGACTCCACTGCTAGCAATAAGTTTCTAGTGATGAAGCCCCAAGATGCACCAAGGAAGAAAGTCATACAAGGCACATACAACGAAATTGCATTACATTTCTTACATATATCCAAATATTTAGCGTTACAAATTCTACTAAGTGCTAATGTATTGATCTATAAGTAGACGAGTCTTGTCGTCGAAGAATTAGCCATGCCGCCGGAGCTAATCTGACACTTGAATGAGTCCTTCAACTCACTCAAAATGCCCCTCAACTTGTCAGATTTGTGGTCGAGATTACACATAAAACTGCCATTTTTTTGTGTACTGCACCTAAAATAGAGCATCATCACTAATGTGTCATTTTAGTTGCACTACACAAAATACTTTTTTATAAAAAAATGTTTTATGCAGTAAAGTAAAGGTCAAAACAACAATAATGTTTGTCCATCCCCTATTCATATAAAATAAACAACATATTAATTTTCCATACTTAATATGATACACACATAGGCATTGCTAAGATGGTAGCGAATTAGAAATAACATCCATACAAATAAAAAATAATAGATGGGGAGAGAGCCCCCTCGTTCTTCTTCTTCTTCCTTGGCCTCCCCCTAGATGGGAGGAGGGTTTTCCCTCTGGTCCTTGGCCATCACGGCTCCCAGAGGGCAGGAGCCCCTCCGAGATTGGTTCTATCTCTCTGTCTCTCTTCTATTTCACGTTTCTGTTTTCTGGCCCTTCACTGTTTCTTATATTCCTGGAGATTCATAACTCCTATTGGGCTGAAATTTGAGGGGATTTTAATCCGGATATTAGCTTCCTTGCGGCAGAAGGACATGCCCAACCGACCTTCGAGGTGGCCACAAGCCTTCTTGGCACTCCCCAGGGTAGGGGCATACCGTGTGAGCTTGTGGGCCCTTGAGAATTATCTTTCGGTGATTCTTTTTCTCAAAAATTACATGTATTCCAAAACAAATCTTCGTAAAATTTTATCGGGTTTCGACATCGTTTGATATGGATTTTTTTACGAAACAAACAGGAACTGGCACTGGGCACTAGATCAATATGTTAGTCCAAGAAAATCATATAAATTGTTGCCAAAAGTATATGGAAGTAGTCATGAAACAATCAAAAACTATAGATACGACAAAGACATATCACGCACGTGGATTACACCATATGGCTAGTTGTATGTTGATAGGACTATGTATTGGAGGGTAGGAGTGACAGAAGCTTCTTCGTACCATAGAAATTGATTCATACGGGATTGAAGGGGGGCCAATATATCTTAATGTTATGGTTGGTTTTACCTTAATAAACTTTAGTAGTGGCGGATGCTTGCTAATAGCTTCATAAGTTCATAGAATTCCAAGTAAGGGATGACATGCTAGTCGTGGCCTCTCCCACATAAAAAACTTACCATCAGTCTGGTAACTTAACCAATTGCTTAGGGACAATTCCGCAAATCCAACCACCACGTTTCCACACTCGCTATACTAACTTAATTGTTCTTTTATTAAAACAACACCTAACTTTTATTTTCAGGTTCTTTATTATCTTGCAAACTGATACGTCCATTTTGCATCATGTTTTATGTTGATATTTATTGCATTATGGACTATTATTTCACATTATGCTACAATTCTTGCGCCTTTTCTCTCTTATTTTACACGATTTACATGAAGACGGAGAATGTCAGCTGGAATTCTGGACTGGAAAGGAGCAAATCTGAGATACCAATTCTGCACAACTCCAAATATCCTGAAACTTTACGGGGATTTTTTTTAGAATATATAAAATATATTGGGCGAAGAAAGAACAGAAGATGACCCACCAGGTGGCCACAAGCCTGGGGGCGCGCCCTACCCTCCAGGCGCGCCTCCCGAGCTTGTGGGCCCCCTGGCCATCCCCCGGTGTCCATCTTCTGCTATATGAAGGGTTTTGACCTAGAAAAAATTACAAGGAGGCTTTCGGGACAAAGCGCCGCCGTCTCAAGGCGGAACCTGGGCAGAAGCAATCTAGGGCTCCGACGCAGCTATTCTGCCGGGAAAACTTCCCTTCGGGAGGGGGAAATCGAAGCCATCGTCATCACCAACGATCCTCTCATCGTGGGAGGACCAATCTTCATCAACATCTTCACCAGCACCATCTCCTCTGAAACCCTATTTCATCTCTGGTATTCAATCTTTATCCCAAAACCTCAGATTGGTACCTGTGGGTTGCTAGTAGTGTTGATTACTCCTTGTAGTTGATGCTAGTTGGTTTATTTGGTGGAAGATCATATATTCAGATCCTTAATGATATTCAATACCCCTCTGATCTTGAACATGAACATGCTTTGTGAGTAGTTATGTTTGTTCCTAAGGACATGGGAGAAGTCTTGTTATAAGTAATCATGTGAATTTAGTATTTGTTTGATATTTTGATGAGATGTATGGTGTCTTTCCTCTAGTGATGTTATGTGAACGTCGACTACATGACACTTCACCATGATTTGGTCCTAGGGGAAGGCATTGGAAAGTAATAAGTAGATGATGGGTTGCTAGAGTGACAAAAGCTTAAACCCTAGTTTATGCGTTGCTTCATAAGGGGCTGATTTGGATCCACATGTTTCATGCTATGGTTATATTTATCTTAATTCTTCTTTCGTAGTTGCAGATGCTTGCGAGAGGGGTTAATCATAAGTGGGAGGCTTGTCCAAGTAAGGACAACACCCAAGTACCGGTCCACCCACATATCTAATTATCAAAGTAGCGAACGTGAATCATATGAGCATGATGAAAACTAACTTGACGATAATTCCCATGTGTCCTCAGGAGCGCTTTGCTTTATATAAGAGTCCATCTAGGATTATCCTTTGCTATCAAAAGGATTGGGCTACCTTGCTGCACCTTTGCTACACTTGTTACTTATTACCCGTTACGAATTATCTTACTACCAAACTATATGTTACCGATAATTCCAGTACCTGCAGAAAAATACCTTGCTAAAAACCGCTTGTCATTTCCTTCTGCTCCTCGTTGGGTTCGACACTCTTACTTATCGAAAGGACTAGGATTGATCCCCTAAACTTGTGGGTCATCACAAACTAATCCTACTACAGCTACAGAGCGATTTTTGTTGGGGAACGCAGTAATTTCAGAAAAAATCCTACGATCACGCAAGATCTATCTAGGTGATGCATAGCAATGAGAGGGGAGAGTGTTGTCCACGTACCCTCGTAGACCGAAAGCGGAAGCATTATGAAAACGCGGTAGATGTAGTCTATGTCTTCACGATTCGACCGATCCTAGCACCGAAGGTACGGCACCTCCGCGATCTGCACACGTTCAGCTCGGTGACGTCCCACGAACTCTAGATCCAGCTGAGGTCGAGGGAGATTTTTGTCAGCACGACGGCGTGATGACGGTGATGATGAAGTTACCAATGCAGGGCTTCGCCTAAGCACTACAACGATATGACCGAGGTGGGAATCTGTGGAGGGGGGCACCGCACACGGCTAAACAATCAACTTGTCTGTTCTAGGGTGCCCCCCTGCCCCCGTATATAAAGGAGCAAGGGGGAGGCCGGCCGACCCTCCTGGGGCGCGCCCCAAGTAGGATTCCTACTAGGAATCCTATTCCTAGTAGGTTTCCAACAAGGGAAGAGAGGGGGAAGGAAGGAGAGGGAGAAAGGGAGAAGGAAAGGGGGGCGCCGCCCCCCCCCTTCCCTGGTCCAATTCGGACCCAAGGGGGAGGGGGCGCGCGGCCTGCCCTAGCCGCCCCCCCCCCTCTCTCTCTCTCTCCCCACTAAGGCCCATGTGGCCCATTAGTTCCTCCGGGGGGGTCCGATAACCCTCCGGCACTCCGGTTTTATCCGAAACTTCTCCGGAACATTTCCGGTGTCCGAATATAGTCGTCCAATATATCAATCTTTATGTCTCGACCATTTTGAGACTCCTCATCATGTTCGTGATCACATCCTGGACTACGAACAACCTTCAGTACATCAAAACACATAAACTCATAATACCGATCGTCACCGAACGTTAAGTGTGCGGACCGTACGGGTTCGAGAACTATGTAGACATGACCGAGACTCACTTCCGGTCAATAACCAATAGCGGAACCTGGATGCTCATATTGGTTCCTACATATTCTACGAAGATCTTTATCTGTCAAACCGCATAACAACATACGTTGTTCCTTTTGTCATCGGTATGTTACTTGCCCGAGATTCGATCGTCGGTATCTCAATACCTAGTTCAATCTCGTTATCGGCAAGTCTCTTTACTCGTTCCGTAATGCATCATCCTGTAACTAACTCATTAGTCACATTTCTTGCAAGGCTTATAGTGATGTGCATTACTGCGAGGGCCCAGAGATACCTCTCCGACAATCGGAGTGACAAATCCTAATCTCGATCTATGCCAACTCAACAAACACCATCGGAGACACCTGTAGAGCATCTTTATAATCACCCAGTTACGTTGTGACGTTTGATAGCACACTAAGTGTTCCTACGGTATTCGGGAGTTGCATAATCTCATAGTCATAGGAACATGTATAAGTTATGAAGAAAGCATTAGCAATAAACTAAATGATCATAGTGCTAAGCTAACGGATGGGTCAAGTCAATCACATCATTCTCTAATGATGTGATCCCATTCATCAAATGACAACTCTTTGTCCATGGCTAGGAAACTTAACCATCTTTGATTAACGAGCTAGTAAAGTAGAGGCATACTAGCACTGGTACAACGACGTCCTAAACAAATGGTTTAAAGCCCCTTTCCGCGACGGCATTTGGAACCGTCGCCAAGTGAGTGTGTGCGATAGGGTGTCCTTCCCACACGACCCAGAAATCGTTGGGGATAGGCCCTCCTGGGACCCAGGCTGGGGCCGTGTGCGATCGGGCGAGCATCGAAACCCAATCATTTCCATAGGTATGTACATCCCACACGGTGAATCCCATAAATCATTTCCGTAGGTATGTACATCCCACACGGTGAATCCCAGAAATCATTTTCGTAGGTATGTACATCCCACACGGTGAATCCCAGAAATCATTTCCGTAGGTATGTGCATCCCACACGGTGAATCCCAGAAAATCATTTCCGTAGGTATGTACATCCCACACAGTTCTTTGTGTGGAAACGTTTGTGCAAGGTGGCCTAACACAAACAGTTCGCTGCCGGAAGTCATGTGTGATTGTTAGTTGATCGAACACACCTACTTTCTAGAAACCGTGCGGGTTGTTTGAGTTCATCGCCCACGGTGCTGTCTGAGTAACCGTTTGCAATAGAAAACCCAATAAGCAGGGTAATTAGCCTATTATTGATAATCCATGTACTAATCAAACTAATATTTCTTATAAAACATGCCAGATATTTCATATCCATATAAAAGCAACCAGGATTTCATAATCGAATTACATCAGATAGCTTTGGCACTCAGTTACGCCATTACACAACAGCACCAAGTTTCATATGCAGCATCAAAAACCTTTGGAAAGTAGCATCATACACGGTAAATAGACAGATGAATCTCATCTGGGAAACTGCAGAAGTGGAAGGCAAATATTGAGCCTTCAGTGATGTTGAATGTCCTTGCAACTTTAGGCTAGTGGCTATGGATAATTGCCCGCCCAACCTTCGTCCTCTTCAGCAAGACTTCAATATTGTACCATGGGTGTTGAATGAATACCTTCCTCGCCTCTTGACCATGCAGGTGGTTTGAGAGGTAATCATCGGTGAACTGCTTTGAAAAGTACTGAAAACAAAGCTATGCATAAACCGCTGTTGTAAATTTTGAAATGGCGCAAGGGGTAAAAACAAGGTAAAGAGTTGGTACCATCCTATAGTTGACTGATGTCTTCTTCATTGTGCAAACAAAGATCTTGCTGTTATTTGTCGCAAGTGTCTTCATCCTAACAATCTTTCTGAGTTTCTTGACTTGACTGATATTCATGGACATCTCATTTCCCCATATGCAAAATGGGTCGAACAGTGGGTCTAAGCCTCTGACAGCAGGACCTACATGTGCAAGACCAAATTGTAAGAAACCTAATTATTAGAATGATTCCTGCAACTGCACAATAATGTGCCATTAGCCAAAGGATCCTGCTTGAACAAACCTCGATGGTACACCGCAGTGTCTCCCATTATTTCCCTGCAACACACATAAGGAAGATCTTGATCAGGTTAACTGAGAGTTGCCATACTATCAGTAGAATATGTATTGAGTACAGCCAAATTCAATTGGTGTCACATGCATAACAATACAAAATTGTACCCACAGCAAATGAAAATCAAATTGCAGAACTGAACCAAATAGTTAAATGGACAGCGGACCAAATGAACCAAAATAGTTAACTGAGCACGACATTGCAGAATAGAAACATGTACTAGAAGATAGGATAGCAAACAAAACAAAGGATGCTTGAGAATAGTACTACGAAATGTAGCAATTGTTGGACCAAAGTGTTAACTGAACATTACATTTCAGAGGACCAAACTGTTAACTGAACATCAAATTGCATATTAACATTACAGAGGACAAATCACTAGAAAGCACTGGCGGTGGCCTCGAGAAAATATCACGAACTGTATTTTAAAGTAGACAACCACATGGCGGTGTCGACAGTGGCCTCGAAGACGAGGTGCTCCTCCAAGATCTGGCGGTCGACACGCATGGCAGCCATAGCGACCTCGTTCACACGTGCGGCCGCATGCTACTCGGCTCCATGTTATACTGTGTGTAAAATGGCTGTGGGCGGCGCTTAGGATGAGGGGGGCAGTGATTTCGGTGGAAGGTGTCGCTCCGTCAGTCGGGGCATGTGGGATGGGAAAGGAGGAGGATAGTGTGGGTGGGGTGTGGATTACCTGACCATATCGACGAGGCCGCACAGCAAGAAGAAGGGTCGGCGGCGAGGAGGCCGCGCAGCAAGAAGAAGGGTCGCCGGCGAGGAGGCGGTGTTGCAAGAAGAAGGGTCGCCGGCGAGGAGGCGGCGCTGCAAGAAGAAGGGTAGCCGGCGAGGAGGCGGCGCTGTAAGAAGAAGGGTCGTCGGCGAGGAGGCTGAGCTGCCAGTAAGCAGCAGTGAAGGTTTGAAATTGGAAAGCAAGGAGGAACAGTGGAAATGTGGCTTTGGTAGGAGGAAGGGGATGGGGAGATAGATATTTCCGCGGTGGCAAAAATTTTTTGCTCGGTGCCGCGAGAAACTGGCGCGCAAGTGTGGTTCAAGCGGGGGCGGTGGACTGTAGACGACGAAGCTTCCTGCGTAAGCCAAACAAGACGGTGCGCCAAGATATTTTATATCGCATCCCACACAATTCTTTCTAGTAAACTGTTTGTGGTATACCTGATTTTTTCATTATGTTTTGAAAGACAAAATGGTGTTACGGAGGGAAAGGATGGTGTTTGAATTGCTAGAACATTTACGTACAGTGAACATGTGACTAGTACATGAGTGTGTACATGAATGTCGTGCTTAAATTTGGAATTATTCCGGGTTCGTTTGGCATTTTTATGCATTAATTGAGTTTCTGGACATTTAATATGCATAATTCAAATTTGAACTACAAGCACATGCTCCAATGCACCAAAGTTTGCTAAAAATCACATGTGTGTCTTTGGGTGAATTTATAGGTCTCATGCAAGAAATGGGAATAAAATTCAAACACCTGGGTGTCGTGGCTCGGCCGGAATGATTGAGAAACTTGGTTTTTTAATTTCTGTAAATCCAAAACACGGCTGAAAATCATGAAACTTGGCATGGTGTCATGACATGGCACCAACATGCAGCAGTAATTTTTTTGGCCGAATTGGGACAAGCTTTGGTGTAAGCTTCTTGCAAACCGAGCTTCCCTCAAGAAGACTCCTGGTTCCGAGAGGGAACTTGTCACCTCCGTGTGCGAAACGACATACGTACATTGCCTTCTCCCGCCTTAATTTTTGTACACTGGCAGATTAGACCAAATAGAGGTATCGTGCTAAATTTTGGAATTATCCCGTGTTCGTTTGGCCTTTTTATACATTAATTGAGTTTCTGGGCATTTAATGTGCATAATTCAAATTTGAACTACAAGCACATGCTCTAGTGCACCAAAATTGTTCGAAAAATCACATGTGTGCCCTTGGATGAATTTCTAGGTCCCATGCAAGAGATGGGAGTCAAATTCAAACATCTGAGCATCGTGGCTCGGCCGGAAAGATTGAGAAACTTGGTTTTTTAATTCCTGTAAATCCAAAACACGCCTGAAAATCATGAAACTTGGCATGGTGTCATGACATGGCACCAACATGCTGCGGTAATTTCTTTGGCCGAATTGGGACAAGCTTTGGTGTAGGCTTATTGCACACCGGAGCTTCCATCAAGAAGGCTCCTGGTTCCGAGAGGGAACGTGTCACCTCCGTGTGCGAAACGACATACGTACACTGCCTTCTCCCGCCTCAATTTTTTTACACAGGCAGATTAGACCAAATAGAAGTATCGTGCTAAATTTTGGAATTATTCCGTGTTCGTTTGGGCTTTTTTATACATTAATTGAGTTTCTACGCATTTAATGTGTATAATTCAAATTTGAACTACAAGCACGTGCTCCAGTGCACCAAAGTTGTTTGAAAAATCACATGTGTGTCCTTGGGTGAATTTCTAGGTCCCATGCAAGAGATGGGAGTGAAATTCAAACATCTGGGCATCGTGGCTCGGCCGGAAAGATTGAGAAACTTGGTTTTTTAATTCCTGTAATTTCAAAACACGTCTGAAAATCATGAAACTTGGCATGGTCTCATGACATGGCACCAACATGCTGCGGTAATTTTTTGAGCCGAATTGGGACAAGCTTTGGTGTAAGCTTCTTGCAAACCGGAGCTTCCCTCAAGAAGGCTCGTGGTTCCTAGAGGGAACGTGTCACCACCGTGTGCGAAACGACATACGTACACTGCCTTCTCCCGCCTTAATTTTTTACACAGCCAGATTAGACCAAATAGAAGTACCGTGCTAAATTTTGGAATTATTCCCGGTTCGGTTGGCCTTTTTATACATTAATTGAGTTTCTGGGCATTTAATGTGCATAATTCAAATTTGAATTACAAGCACAGGCTCCAGTGCACCAAAGTTGTTTGAAAAATCACATGTGTGTCCTTGGGTGAATTTCTAGGTCCCATGCAAGAGAGTGGAGTGAAATTCAAACATCTGGGCGTCGTGGCTCGGCCGGAAAGATTGAGAAACTTGGTTTTTTAATTTCCGTAATTCCAAAACACGCCTGAAAATCATGAAACTTGGCATGGTGTCATGACATGGCACCAACATGCTGCGGTAATTTTTTGGCCTAATTGGGACAAGCTTTGGTGTAAGCTTCTTGCAAACCGGAGCTTCCCTCAAGAAGGCTCGTGGTTCCGAGAGGGAACGTGTCACCTCCGTGTGCGAAACGACATACGTACACTGCCTTCTCCCGCCTTAATTTTTTACACAGCCAGATTAGACCAAATAGAAGTACCGTGCTAAATTTTGGAATTATTCCGGGTTCGTTTGACCTTTTTTATACATTAATTGAGTTTCTGGGCATTTAATGTGCATAATTCAAATTTGAACTACAAGCACATGCTCCAGTGCACCAAAGTTGTTTGAAAAATCACATGTGTGTCCTTGGGTGAATTTGTAGGTCCCATGCAAGGGATGGGAGTGAAATTCAAACATCTGGGCGTCGTGGCTCGGCCGGAAAGATTGAGAAACTTGGTTTTTTAATTCCTGTAATTCCAAAACACGTCTGAAAATCATGAAATTTGGCATGGTCTCACAACATGGCACCAACATGCTGTGGTAATTTTTCTGTCCGATTTGCGAAGGCGCACACATTAACAATCAACAAAGTCATTTTGGAACAAGTGCTGTCACGTTACAAATCGGAAACACAAGTATTATTGAAACTGTGGGCGTTCGACTTACCAATTACGTGCGGCCACGCGTCCCCTTTTTTTATTGGCTAGGAGGTGCCGTGCGGGTAGCGATTTGAGTACGGGAGGCGTGCGATCAGACTCCTGCGCGTGCTCATCGGGAGGAGAGCCCTTTGACCGCTACCCGCCGCGCACCTCCCTCCCAACGTATCCATTAATGGCGCCCGAGCACCTGTTCTACGGCGTGGCTATATGTCTCATTGGACTGAGATTTAAGAGAGAAAAATGAAAATCTGAAAAGAAAGTTTTGCATGGATCTTGATGTAAGATCCAACGGACCTATATAGCATCGACTGCGACTTATAGTAAGCATGATGAATATAAGGACGATGACGGTGAATAATAATTGTCTTACATATTTAGAAACATAATTAAAAAAAGCCACACGCGGCAACGCCCGAAATACACAAGGGCAAAAGAAGAAGGAAGACAACGATCTGGCTCGCTGATCTCTACTTTCATGACGCGTTGCTGCAGGCCGCGGGAACTAGTCTCCGCGGCGAGCGGCGACGAGCTCTTTCTTATCCTCGAGATGCTGGTTGAGAGCATCCACGGATTCCTCCACCAGCCTTCCGCGCTCGATGCGCAGCATGGCATTCTCGTCCATAAGTTTCTCGACGATGCCGCCGGTCCTCTTCAACAAGGCAGTGGTCTGCTCCTGCTGCTTCGCACTTCCGACGATCTTCGCCCTCAGCAGGTCGCGCTCGGCCCGGAGCTTCGCATTGCTCTCATTTAGTTGTCGGATGACGTCGGAGACTGTTCAAACGAGGCTTTCAAGTCATCCTGCAACCTCGCCCACCTGGAGATCTGATCCATCTACCTAAGGACGAGGGCACACATGCACCTGTAAGAGTCCTCGCCTGCCCGCAAGGCATTTTCCCAGGCAGCCACGGCGCGGGAGGATATCTCTGCTGCATTCGCGGCGCGGCGGGACATCTCTTCTGCTTCTGCGGCGCGGCCGGACCAGTCTGCTGCATCGACGGCGTGGTGGGTCCTCCGTGCTGCTTCGGAGGCGCGGCGGGACCTCTCTGCTCCTACGGCCGTGCGGCGGGACATGTTGGCTGCTTTCGCGGCGAGGCGGGACATCTCTCGTGCTCCCGCTTCAGGATCGCCTCTCCCTGGTGGCAATCTCTCGACCCAGAACTCACGCTGGCCATGGCGGACGCAAGGGAATGATGATGAATGACTTGTTTGTTTTTGACTTTTTGTCGATGAGGAGTTGAGGAGGAATGTGCAGTCATCTTGGAGTAGTCGTATTTATAACCGTGTAGTAATATGCTCCTAAGTGGGAAACCGTTTAGTTTTTGACCGGTGTGAACAGGTTTGCAATTTGGAATGTGACGGGACGCGGCCTCCCTGTTCTTCTAAAAAAATGTGACGAGACGCATGCTCAAAATTTACTGACGGTTATAAGTGCAGCACTATTGCCGGAAGGCGTAACATGGGCACGTACGCCTTCTCGGCTGCGTACGTGGCGTTTGCACCATAGGATGCACCGCAATAGGCAATGTCAGCACACGTCTTGTTCCAACAACCGTGCGCGCTCGTTATTACCATCGCGCACGCTTCTTTTAATTAAAATGGGTGTGCCTGTCTAGCGCACACACGTTGATCTATCTAATTGTTTCAGTTTGTTGTGGCTAATCGCAAACAGTTCATCCATGTGAAGTGTATGCCATCAATCGCAGACACTTTGATCTGGCTTACCCGTTTCTGTTCTGTTGCCTAATCGCAAACAGTTAATCCTTCTGAAGCGTATGCCCTCAATCACACACACCTTGATCTGGCTGACCGTTTCTTTTGTGTTGCCTAATGACAAACAGTTCATCCGAGTGAACCGTATACTGTATATCGCACACACCTTCATCTGGCTGCCCGTTTCTTTTATGTTGCATAATCACAAACAGTTCATCCGAGTGAACCGTATGCTCTATATCGCACATGCCTTCATCAGGCTGCCCATTTCTTTTGTTCCGCCTCATCGCAAACAGTTCATTGGACTGAACCGTATGCCCTAGATCGCACACGCAACTAAAATCTGAACTGTGTTTGATGCATCCCCATTGCAAATGTTTTGCACCTTTTTTGACGGTTTTTTTACATCCTCGTTTGTGATTAATGCATCGCACACAGTTTCGTGAAAGGGTCTTCGGTCGTAGTGTCGCGTTAGCAGCATCCTGCAGTAGTGTAGTGACACTCTGTTTGTCTATGTATTCACACATGTACTAAGTTTCCGGTTAATACAATTCTAGCATGAATAATAAACATTTATCATGATATAAGTAAATATAAATAACAACTTTATTAGTCTCTAGGGCATATTTCCTTCAATTTTAGTCTTATTACTTGTTTCTAGGCAAATCAAATGTTGGTGCGTGTAGAGTTGTATCGATGGTCGATAGAACTTGAATAGAATATTAATTCTACCTTTAGCTCCTCATTGGGTTCGACACTATTACTTATCAAAAAAGGCTACAAATGATCTCCTATATTTATGGGTTATCAGTGGCCATCGCTCTGATCCGCTCCTCCGGGAGGGAAGGGAATCTCCAAGAGGTTGGCATCGCTGTCATCCGCTCACAGTTATCGCCGCCCTTGGGATGCCATGGCTCTTGCCAAACCCAACCCAGCTAAGCGTTACGATCAAATCCATTATGATACTAATATGGAATGTAGTTAGGTATGGTTGCATTCGCGGGAAGGCAAATGATGCAAGTACTTAATGTGGCAACAACCTTAGCTAGAATAACGACAAAAGATGCCATCACGTAACTTTTAGGCTCGAGAAAAGGTATAACTTAGTTATTTAGTAAACTATTAATATGAAGTGATACTAAGAACCGAGCAATGCTCTGTTGGTCATAGCACATGTAAGTGAGCTCATCCAAATGCAGAAAAAACGATTATGTCCAATTATAATGCAGTTGTTGAAGATGCTCTTAGAGGCGCAACTTGTGCCTCATTTCTAGCTTAAAATAGGTTTTCACTTAGTTTTTAGCTAATAATAATTAAGCGATGAAATTTTTACCTTTACCCAAGCTATTTTCATTCAACGGGTTAACCACACCTTCTTACTTGAGGTGACACATGACAAGCGGTTATTCCCAGTAGACCACCCCTTAAAAACACATGAAGAAGGCCAAGCCTACCGACATGCATTGGGTTGGGTTACAAGGTGATGCCCCGTAATGCAATTACAGAAGGTCACAAACAATCCAGGACGAGCCCAAAACCTCAAGAGTTCCATGGCATAAAACACATGACATGGCAAAATTGTAAATATGACCATACTCTGATGGCAGAACCCTAAATGCCCCTTAAAAATATCTGGCATTGGCACGAGGTATGGAATCTTCACTCGCCCCAATCTCCAACGACCCAAAACTCTATTTAGATTTTTTTCCCACGCCTCCGACTCCCCACGGGAATAAACACCTCTTTCCTAGTACCCGGATCCCCCTCAAACTTTCATCTCCACCACCCCGTCTCCATCCCTTTTCGATGGTGCAATAGTAGCTTAGCCTTCATGCTGCGTTTTGTTTCCTCGTCATCGTGTCGTTGACGGTTGGTCTGATCCCATGGACGCCTCCGCTAGAGCCAGATCTGACAATTCCCCCAAATTAACTCCATCAACAGTCAAATAGGAACGAGAAACCCCAATTCATATTAGAAAATGGATCAAGTGAGACATCCACCCATTCATTATACCATCGATTCCCAATTGGACCCCAAACCACTTGAGACTGGAAAAATCACTTATTACCTTCTTCAATAACAACCCCCTATGGTCCCTTCTCCCTCTCCATGAATGGATCCACCGCCGCCGCCTCCTTATCCTTTTCCATAAACACATCCATGCACCCTCTCTCGCATGTCCTACACGCAAGCCTCTAGATCTCTTGCTCTCTTCAAAATATCCATTCACGTCTATGTATGTCCAATAGTGCGCCACTCCAAGGCGGGGTGGCCATCACTCTCAATTCGCTCCTCCAGGAGGGAAGGGAACCTCTAGGCGGTTGGCATCGCCTCCATCCCCTCACACTTACCGCCGCCCTCAGGACGCGATGGCTCTTGCCAAACCCAACCCAGCGAAGCATTACAGACAAATCCGTTATGATACTAATATGGAATGTCCTTAGCTATAGCTGCATTCGCGCTAAAGCGAATAATGCAAGTATTTAATGCCATACGGCCTTAGCTAGAATAACGACAAAACATGCCATCACGCAACTTTTAGGCGCAAGAAAAGGTATAGCTTAGTTATTTAATAAACTATTTGTTAAATGACGTTATGCATGTGCCATGTACTATAGTTACGTAGCCCAAGTTCTTCCTTATCTCTCTCTCTCTCTATTAGTATGATTAGGGTTGTACCTAAGGGCGTGGGCCATGCATGCAATCCTATATATATATATATATATATATATATATATATATATATATGACACTAGATGCCCGTAATACAATTGTGTTGCGTAAAATCTCTTTCTACATGGTATCAACCTAACTAGCGATCCTCTACCCTAGCCTTTCTCACCCTAAACTCTAAGGAGTCGCCATTGCTAGTTCTTCGAGCTGCCGTCGCCGTCGCCATCCACGACGCTTCGACTGCCGGGGGTGGGGGAGGGGGTTTGAATGACGACATGCATGTGCCAAGTACTATAGTTATCTAACCTACGTTCTTTCTTATCTCTCTATTAGTTTGATATTAGGGTTGTACATAAGGACATGGGCCATGCATGTAATCCTATATATATGGTACTAGATGCCCATAATACAATTGGGGCTGTACACTATTAATATGAAGTGATACTAGGAACCCAGTAATGCTCTGTTGGTCAGAGCACTCGTAAGTGAGGTCATGCAAACGCCTAAGAAATGATTATGTCCTATAGGCTTTCACTCAGTTTTGTAGCGAACAACAATGAAGCGACACCCGAAAAAAAGGAAGAAGGCCCAGGCCTACCGACGTGCATTGGGTTGGGTCGCAGGGCGATGCCATTCACAAACCATCGAGGCCGAGCCCAAAAGCTCGAGAGTTCCACGAACATAAAACGCAGACAGTGTGGCAAACCTGTAAATAGGACCATACCCCGATGGCGAAGCCCGAAACGCCCCTTAAAAATATCTGGCATCGGCACGAACTCTGGAACCTTCAGTGGCCCCAATCTCCGACGACCAAAAACTCTATTTAGATATTTTTTCCCACGCCCCCACGGGAATAAACACGCCTCCTTCCTGGCACCCGGCTCCCCCTCAAAATTCTCA